>NC_057796.1:186686269-186917119 GCF_018294505.1 Triticum aestivum
TTGCTGCACCTCTCAATGAGCTTACAAAGAAGGATGCGCCTTTTGTTTGGGGTACCGCACAGGAAGAAGCCTTCACGGTATTGAAAGATAAGTTGACACATGCTCCTTTACTCCAACTTCCTGATTTTAATAAGACTTTTGAGCTTGAATGCGATGCTAGTGGAATTGGATTAGGAGGTGTGTTATTACAAGATGGCAAACCTGTTGCATACTTTTCTGAAAAATTGAGTGGGCCTAGTCTGAAGTATTCTGCTTGTGATAAAGAATTATATGCTCTTGTTCGGACCTTAGAAACATGGCAACATTATTTATGGCCCAAGGAATTTGTTATACATTCTGATCATGAATCTTTGAAACACATTAAAAGTCAAGCAAAACTGAACAGTAGACATGCTAAATTGGTTGAATTCATTGAGACTTTCCCTTATGTCATTGAACACAAAAAGGGTAAAGAAAATGTTATTGCCGATGCTTTGTCTCGTTGTTATACTATGCTTTCACAACTTGACTTTAAAATATTTGGTTTGGAGACCATCAAAGATCAATATGTGCATGATGCTGAATTTAAAGATGTATTGCAGAATTGTAAGGAAGGAAGAACTTGGAACAAGTTCGTCGTTAACGATGGATTTGTGTTTTGTGCTAACAAGCTATGCATTCCAGCTAGCTCCGTTCGTCTTTTGTTATTGCAGGAGGCGCATGGAGGAGGATTAATGGGACACTTTGGCGTGCAGAAGACGGAGGATATACTTGCTACACATTTCTTTTGGCCAAAGATGAAACAGAATGTTAGCGTTTTGTTGCTCGCTGCACTACATGTCAAAAAGCTAAGTCACGACTCAATCCTCATGGTTTATATATGCCTTTACCTGTACCTAGTGTTCCTTGGGAGGATATATCTATGGACTTTGTTTTAGGTTTACCTCGAACAAAGAAGGGGAGGGATAGCATATTTGTTGTCGTGGATAGGTTCTCGAAAATGGCACACTTTATACCATGTCATAAAAGCGATGATGCTGTTAATGTTGCTGATTTGTTTTTTCGTGAAATTATTCGCTTGCATGGTGTGCCAAATACTATTGTTTCAAATAATGATACTAAATTTCTTAGCCACTTTTGGAGATGTTTATGGGCTAAGTTGGGGACTAGACTGCTTTTTAGTACTACATGTCATCCCCAAACTGATGGACAAACTAAAGTAGTCAATAGAACATTGTCTACCATGCTTAGGGCCGTTTTGAAGAATAACAAGAAAATGTGGGAAGAATGCTTGCCTCATATCGAATTTGCTTATAATCGGTCGCTGCATTCTACTACTAAGATGTACCCTTTTGAAATTGTGTATGGTTTCCTACCTCATGCACCTATTGATTTGTTGCCTCTTCCATCTTCGAAGAAGGTTAATTTTGATGCTAAACAACGTGCTGAATTGATCTTAAAGATGCATGAGTTAACTAAGGAAAATACTGAGCGCATGAATGCTAAATATAAACTTGTTGGAGATAAGGGTAGAAAACGTGTTGTCTTTGCACCTGGAGATCTTGTTTGGTTACATTTGCGTAAGGATAGGTTTCCTAATTTGCGCAAGTCAAAGCTAATGCCACGTGCTGATGGTCCTTTTAAGGTGTTAGAAATAATAAATGATAATGCATATAAACTAGAGTTGCCTGTAGATTTTGGGGTTAGTCCCACTTTTAACATTGCAGATTTGAAGCCTTACTTGGGTGAGGAAGATGAGCTTCCATCGAGAACGACTTCAATTCAAGAAGGGGAGGATGATGAGGACATCACTAACAAAGTTACACCCAGAGCACCTATTGATACACATACAGGACCAATTACTAGAGCTCGCGCACGCCAATTAAATTACCAGGTACTTTTGTTTCTTGGTAATGATTCTAATGTTCATGAGAATATGATGCTGCCTAAATTGGATACATTTGTCTTGCTTACAAATGAAGGGCCTAGCTTGGACAAGAAGGATGATCATTGGAGCAAGATCAAGCATGGAGATGATGGCATGCGCAAGGGGAACAAGAACGGAGTTACAAGTGATGATTTCAGGACTTTGAAGCCACCCTAATGACTGCGTTAAGCCTTGGATGAAATATACAAGCTGCCACTATCGGCGTTCTGGGAACGGGGGTCCCCAGACTTGCCTGCCTGCGGCCCACGGCGTGGCTGTGCTGCATGCCTGTACGGCCCAACTTCATCAACAAGACAATCAAGACCGTCGCAAGGGGCCAAGCCTCGCGAGGCGGACGACGCAAGACCTCCTCAGGAGCGGCCTCACCAGGCTGCCTCGCGAGGAGCGGGGAAATCAAGGCGGGGCAAACCTCGCGAGGCTCTCGTGACGTGAGCCATGACGATCAAGATCAGGCTGGCGCCAGGCGGGCGCCAGAGCGCGCAGCGTCCTTGTTTCCTCTTTGGTGCTAAGGAGGCAGGCGCATGTGCGGAGTACCGAGGCATCAGGCAAAGGTTTCCATATCAGTGCAACGAGACCAAGACCAGCAGGACGGCAGGACGGAGGTCACCGTGGAGCCCAAGACGGCGTCAACGCTAGAACCTTTCGCAGGCGAAGACCGCATTTGTCAGGATAAGTTGTACTAGTTGTCCCCTTTCATACTGGCCGTTGTTGGCTCCCTTCCCACTCGATATTTGGGGAGAGGACCAGGGCCTATATAAGTAGAATTAGCCACCACAATAGGGGCATCTGATCTTGAGCCAACCCTTAGCCACACACCGAGCACAAGAACACCCAACCTCAGGAGGTTGTTCTTCCCCTTGTACTGTTCATCATCAGCCCAAGAGGCCATCCACCACCACCACCACTCTGGAGTAGGGTATTACACCACAACAGTGGCCCGAACCAGTATAAAACTTGTGTCTTTGTGTTGCGAGTTCGTCGAGTTCGTCCCGCGAGATCTTAGCGAGCTAGGGCGTAGATCGGTAGGAAGGAAATCTCCGCGTGCACCCCAGTGTTCAAACCTTGAGGGTTTTGCCACAACCCGTGATCCGACATTTGGCGCGCCAGGTAGGGGTGCGCCGGAGCCTCTTCCCCGCCAATCGACCCGCCAACGCTCCGCAGCACCGATGTCTAGCGACCCGAGGGCCGACTTCGACCGCTGGGCAGCCTGGCCAGCCCGGGCGGCACCACCTGCCCATGAAGACCTCAACCCCGCGCTCCAGGCGGCCTGAGCGCCGCCTAACGCCGCAGGGCGCGGGTGGCGTGGCGGGGCGCCGTCCGCCCTCAGCCCACGACAAGCGCGAGCCGCTGCAAGGGCAGCAAGCCACGCCGCAGCAACGGCACCACACACATGGCGGGAGCAGGCGAACATGCGGGCCGTGCTCACGGTGGCGCGGGAGTTGCTGCGGTGCCGACTAATGGAGAGCGGCCGGGACGCACTGCTCGAACGCGTCGCCGAGCTGCTGGATGTGGCGGCATCGGGAGCACCGCCCTTCTGCTATCTGCTTCCTTCTCAGGCCACTACGGGGACTCACGGCGGGCCTCGCCGCAACCACGCGTCCTCAGGAGTTCCTGGGGGCTTCGTCAACACCAGCACGGCCGGCGGTGCCGGGGGCCCCGTCGCCCCCGTGCCGCCTGCGGCAAGCGTGGGCACAAGCGACGCCTCCCATGGTCCCAGTGAAATGTCGCGCTACCATCCTCAGGATGCCACGCTGGGCCGGGCAACGTGGAGTGTGGGGCACTACGGCGAGGTGTTCGGGGTAACGGCCCCGGAAGCCTACGTGCCCCACATGATGGACTAGGAGTACGCGCCGGAGGACGATCTTGGCTCGTTCCTCGAAGAAGATTGGGAAGAAGAGGCGCTAGAAGTTGAAGCCTTCCAAGAACCAACATTGAACCGCAATAATCGCGCCTGCAACAACAGCTACAGGGTACCGCTAATATCTCAGGAGCAAGCTTACGCTAACCATGGGCTGCCAGTGAATCAGGTCACAGCCGCGGCCGACGACCCCGGCGCAGCAACACCCCTTCCGCCAGGGGAAGCACGCTGGGGGCTGCATGGAGGGAGCCAGGAGCAAGGCCCCTCCCCACGTCGCGCGAAGCCAGGCGACACCCGGAGGTAGGCCCTCTGCCGGGGAGGTGCCGGCGAGCCTTCCCCCGACAGAGGACCCGTGGTCACCGAGGGCGCCACTGGCATCCCCTTTCCCCCCTTTTGCGTCGTCCTGGTTGCCGGTCGGTTCAAAGGTGGTCGAGGGTGGCGCCAGGCGGGGCCCTCGTCTGGCGATATGAAGCAAGGCCGGTACCTGTGAAGAAGGCCCAGTGCCTGTGAAGATCGCCGCCTGTGACACTCTCACGTAATAATGAGTGGGGCTGTACACGCCTCGGAGTCTCAGGGGTGCCGGCCTCAGGCCCTGGGGCTCCCTCCCACGCCTAGTGGCACCACTTAGCTCCGTGCTGGTGAGAAGACTTGAAGACAAGAAGACTAGACTAGGAGCCGGATGCGGCCATTTGCTTTGAATCCCTTTTCTGTAGCCTTGCCTTTTTGGAGTTGGATTTAAGTTGAAGTTGAGCTTTCTTTGATGCGCGCGGGGGGTGCCTTTTCTCGTTCGAGCGATTTATTGCCGTCCAGTTCTTGCTTTGTCACGAAGCGCACAACCGTCGCCTCCCCCTCGCGGGCCCCTCGCGAGCGGGGCTGGGCGTAGCACACGTAACACGCGCGCCGATACCATTATCGGCATCTGATTCTCGCGAGGCCCACTCGGGTGAGTCTGCGGGCCCTTCAGGAATTACTCAGGAGCTCAAGACCTCACGATCCCATTCGAGGCGCACCACGACCAAGGTAAGCTGATGCGGCAAACCCGCTGCGAGACTCATGAATTCACAGAGGTACACATTCAGCTCGGCACAAAAGAATAAAGGCGTCAATCTACTTGCACGAGGGGCTCCCCCTCTCAAAATGCTCTCACAATCTTTAGGCGCTATGCCCAAGTTTTTGAGTACAGGATAAAACGACAGGAGAACATGGGATCAGCCAGATATGTCACTCGCTACATCGCCCTCGGATGCGTCACTCGCGTCGTCGTCGTCTTCGCCGGCACCGTCGCCGCCTTTGGCGACGCCTCCGTCGTTGTCATCAACCACGTCGCCTTCGTCTGGCACGACCACCACCGCATCGTCGTCAGAAGTAAAGGCTCTGACCAGCGCGTCCACGTTGTCCTCTACCCACCACGCCAGGTCGCCCCGGACGGCCTGTGGTACGGGGGCAATGGCGGCATCGAAGTCGAAATCGGGGAAGGTGTTCCGGAGATGGTTGAAGACACGGGAGAACGCGCGCCCGAGCAGGCCCCGACTTCTCTCTTCCACGAGCTGGCGAGCCCTATCAGACCAGGCTTACAGATGCGTCACCATGTTGGTGAAGAAGATCAGGTGACTGGTGAAGTCATTCGAGTGGGGGTGCGGTGCATTCCCGTCGCAGATGAAGCCCAGGGCGGTATTAGCCCTGTTCCGGAGGTCCTGAAGCATGGGGGCGTGCTCACGCTCCAGTGTCCGCCGTTTAAGCACTTCCTCCATGTTCTGCCGCGCGACGGCCTCGGCATCATCAACCCGTTTCCGAAACGAAAGGAGCTCGGCGTGGGCGGATGCCAAGTCCGCCTGCGCCGTGACCAGGGCGGCAGTCGTAGCCTCCCCACGCCTCTCCGCCTCGTCTAGCCTGGGCCTGAGAGCGGCGGTCCTGCCCGCTGCCTCAGTCCCCGCAAGCTTCAGCTTCAGGTCGTACCGACCTTCAAGATCCGCATGAACCTCGGCCACCCGGCGGTCGACCTCCTCCTGGACCCTGGCCTCTCGAGCCCCGACGACATCTTCCACTTGAGCAACTTGATGCTCCCTCATCTCCAGTTGCTCGAGCTCGAGGCTGCGCTCCACGGCTTCCAGATCCAGCGCCTCCTCGCGCTTCCGGACCTCCTCTTCCTCGGCAGGCGTCCCCCTCAGCGACGCAAGGGCAGCTCCATGCACCTCAACTTGGCGCTCGAGGGACGCACTCCAGGCTTGGAGCTTCCACGCGCGCTTTTCCGCAGCCTCACGGCGGCGGTCAGCCTCGCGAGCCTCCTCCAAGGCTCGGGAGCAAGCCTCATGGGAAACCTTGAAGGACGCCTCGGCCTTAGTGTTGTCAAGATCACGCTGGTAGCGGCCAAGGTTGATAGGCACCCTCAGCTTACGTCGTTCCTCCACCAGCCGAAGACCCTCAGCCTCAAGGCGCGAGTCGACACCCGCGAGCTCTTCACCAAGTCGGCTCATTGCGCCCATCGCCTCCTGGAAGAGCTCATGACGAACTACGCTCCGCCCACGCTCAAACTCCAATGCACGTCCCACCTCGTCCTCCGACACGGGGGCTGCAGGCGGGACGTGAAGCGGCGCACCACCTCTCAGCAAGGGGCTGGGGGCTGGCACCGCTCCAGGTGCCGGCCCGACCTCACGAGGGGCCCCGACCAGTCGGGGCCCGCTGCTTGAAGAGGAGCTGAAGGCCGAAGCCAACCAGCCGCCGTCCATGACCAGAGGAGGAGCCCGGGGGATGCCCACCAAGCTCCAAGCCAGACCGTGGAGGAAGGACAACGAAGCCGCGGACTCAAGGCGCCATGAAGGCGAGCGCACCCCCTCGGCCGGCCTAGCTCCGGGCGCGGCGTGCAGGCTCGGGGCAGTCAAGGCCGATGGGAGTGCCGAGGAAGGCGGGGGTTGCTTCTCGAGGGACTCAGCGGCCCTGGCAGAAGGGGTCCTAAAGAGACAACGTCAGGAAGGAAAGCAGCAGTCAAGAAATCACAAGGTGCAGTACTTACTCGTCGACGGGAAGTACTTTCGTCGCTTCAACGGCCCAAAGATACCGCTGCCACTCGGAGATCCTTTCCTCTTGCGGAGCTCCTCGAAGTCCACACAAAGCCGACCAAAGCGCTGAACGTGGAGGCCAGTCTGGGGCGCAGCCGGAGAAGTGCTCAGGGGAGCAGTTTCAGGGGTGCCTGGCTGTGGAGAATAGTCGGGCGTTGCCTCATCGCGACCTCCCGCGGCCTCCGGAGACTGGGCCTCGGGAGCCGCGTGCTGCATCGTCTCAGCGACCAATGTCCCAAGATCATGGGTTCCCGAGGACGACGCCCCAGGAGCACCAGGTGGCGTCCGCACATCAGCACTCGTGCCACCAGCCTCTCGCGATGCTCGACCCGTGCACCCACACTCGGGATGAGCTCGGCGCCGGCGACGAGGAAGGGAACCATGTTGACAGGGTTCTCATGGGACCCCACCAGGCCGTCCGGACGCAGTCCCCACTCGTCAAAGGGAGGCATGCTCTCTGCAAATTCAGCCTTGTTCTTACAACGGTACAACAGACAGTTCTTTCCGGGCAAGTCGTCCGGCGAAGGGACACCAGTCAGGACCTTGAGCACTGTTCGCTGCGTCGCAAGGGGGAGCCCGGACTCCTGAAACCTCATGTGGTCCTGACTGCTGAGCAAGGTCCACATCGGGCGAGAATGGCGCTGAAGCGGAGCAACCCGGCGCATGATGAACTCCTTCACCACCATAGGCGCGGACACGCCGCGATCCTTCAGCCTCCTCAGTCTGAGCCACACGGTGACAAGACGGGGACTCGCGAGCTTCTCGTGGCCCAGCCGGCGTGGGAGACGGCCGACGCTGACGGGGCATGGAGCAGGGGGATGAGCACACCGGCATCGACAAACACCCACCGTGTCCGAAACTCGCTCATGGATGGAGGAAGCTCGAAGTTGATCCCCTCGCCCGCGGTTGCGGCCACGGCCTGGAAGCTCACGCACCCCGAGCTTTGCCGAGGGTCAATCAGATGCAATGAGAAGAAATGGCGGAAGAGGGCCACAGAAGGAGCAATGCCCACCATGGCTTCACACACAAAGGCGAAGACAGCAAGCAGAGTCGCTGATTGAGGATCGAGTGCAGCATGTGGATCTGATAATGCTCAAGCACCGCGTTGAAGAAGGCGGAGAAAGGAGGAATCAAGCCAGCCCAAAGGGCGTCGATGAAGATTGGGATCTCGGTGGCTGCCCGGACAACACGAGCACGGGACACAGGCCAAGCCACCGTCTCCCCCCACTCGTTGAAGCTGGAAGCGAGCATTGGACGCACCTTGTCCATGGCCTCGTCGTTGAGCACCAAGGATCGGCCGACCGCAGGCTCGACGGCTGGAGGCGCACTTGGCGAAGACAGGGGCTTCTTCCCCTTGTCTGCTTGTTTTCGGCGCCATGGTGATGAAGGGAGCAGGGGGCAGGGCAGATTGGAGGGGAGAAGCAAAGTCTCGAGAAAGCAGAGGGATTGGGGAAGCAAGGCGTGGGCGATGGAAGAATAACTGCGTAGGTTGCGGGGGCCGCATAGCCAGGCGGATTTCAAGGAATCATGGGGGAGCGGAGACGCCCATGTCCAATCAACCGCCACGCGTCGACCAAGGCCGCAGGCTTTTGGGGCCCGCGGTGCTCCACGCCTGACCTTTGGCTTCGTTGCGAAGCCAAGCCCGAGCGCACCTTGGGCCCGGGGGCTACTGTCGGCGTTCTGGGAACGGGGGTCCCCAGACTTGCCTGCCTGCGGCCCACGGCGTGGCTGTGTTGCATGCCTGTACGGCCCAACTTCATCAATGAGACATTCAAGACCCTCGCAAGGGGCCAAGCCTCGTGAGGCGGACGATGCAAGACCTCCTCAGGAGCGGCCTCACTAGGCTGCCTCACGAGGAGCGGAGAAATCAAGGCGGGGCAAACCTCGCGAGGCTCTCGTGACGTGAGCCATGACGATCAAGATCAGGTGGGCGCCAAAGCGCGCAGCGTCCTTGTTTCCTCTTTGGCGCTAAGGAGGCAGGCGCACGCGCAGAGTACCGAGGCATCAGGCAAAGTTTCCATATCAGTGCAATGAGACCAAGACCAGCAGGACGGTAGGATGGAGGTCACCGTGGAGCCCAAGATGGCGTCATCGCCAGAACCTTTCGCAGGCGAAGACCGCTTTTGTCAGGATAAGCTATACTAGCTGTCCCCTTTCAAATTGGTTGTTGTTGGCTCCCTTCCCGCTCGATATTTGGGGAGAGGACCAGGGCCTATATAAGTAGAACTAGCCACCACAATAGGGGCATCTGATCTTGAGCCAACCCTTAGCCACACACCGAGCACAAGAACACCCCAACCTCAGGAGGCTGTTCTTCCCCTTGTACTGTTCATCATCAGCCCAAGAGGCAATCCACCACCACCACACTGGAGTAGGGTATTACACCACAACGCTGGCCCGAACCAGTATAAATCTTGTGTCTTTGTGTTGTGAGTTCGTCGAGTTCGTCCGCGAGATCTTAGCGAGCTAGGGAGTAGATCGGTAGGAAGGAAATCTCCGCGCGCACCCCTGTGTTCGAACCTTGAGGGTTTTGCCGGAACCCGTGATCCAACAGCCACTTCATAAATTTCGTCCAGGGGCTATTATAGGTGCTGCCACCTTATTATTGGGCCAGGCCCATGTAATTTCGAAATACTTGAGTATAGGCTGTTTTTAGAGTCCGTATGTGTGGGGAAACAAGAGTTAGGGTTGGTTTCGGACCCCTCCTCCACAAAATCCCCCCTCTTCCTGCATATATACAGCCTTTAGGACATGGTTTAGGCTTTGGGTTTTGTTTAGATTTAAAGTTCGCCATAGCTGCAACTTCGCGTACTTCGTTTGTGTTCAACGACCAGACAAAGGCGTCACAGAACCACACCTTGATCAATAAAGTTTTCCTCTTATATTCGCAATATCCAGATTGCAATCTTAGTTTCTTGCTTGTTCTTCGTTTGCCTGCAGGAAACAGACCTTCGTGGTCAGGTTGATCGTGCTCTGGCATGGTCAATAACCTCTCGGAGTTGGTTTAGCGATTGCTAAGGCGCGACGTCCTCGCACGTTCATAGTCGGATCGTCAAAGTCGACTTCCTCCAAAATGATAGCCACCATCTCATCAAAAGACGGGACACCTTTGCCTCTATCATTCATCACAATTTTCAGATTCACAAATTTCAAGCAAAACTTCATAAAGATAATCTAGTGCACAAAACTCACTAGCAATTGGTTCATCATAATTGGATCTCTTAAAAAGATTAGCAAGCGGATGAGGATCCATAGATCTTAGGTTCTCTATTTAGCAATAAATAAACAACTATTCCAACCAGACGAGCAAACGAGCCAAGTAAGACATCAAAGCAAACAAAAAGACGAACAGAAGAAGGGTGAATAAAACGGCAAGGGTGAAGTGGGGTTAAGGAAAACGAGAGGCAAATGGCAAATAATGTAATGCGAGGGATAAGAGTTTGTGATGGGTACTTGGTATGTCTTGACTTGTGCGTAGTCTCCCTGGTAACGGCGCCAGAAATGGCTCATTGTCGGGAGATCAAATCTTGACTTGACTTGGTGCACACCTCCCCGGAAACGGCGCTAGAAATCCTTCTTGCTACCTCTTGAGCATGCGTTGGTTTTCCCTTGAAGAGGAAAGGGTGATGCAGCAAAGTAGCGTAAGTATTATCCTTAGTTTTTGAGAACCAAGGTATCAATCCAGTAGGAGGCCACACGCAAGTCCCTCGTACCTAAACAAACAAATAAGAACCTTGCAACCAACACGATAAAGGGGTTGTCAATCCCTTCACGGCCACTTGCAAAAGTGAGATCTCATAGAGATGATAAGATAATATTTTTGGTATTTTTATGATAAGGATAAAAAGTAAAGATTGCAAAATAAACGGCGACAGAAATAGCTAGTTGACGGGAGATTAATATGATGGAGAATAGACCCGGGGCCATAGGTTTCACTAGTGGCTTCTCTCAAGATAGCATAAGTATTACGGTGGGTGAACAAATTAGTGTCGAGCAATTGATAGAAAAGTGCATAGTTATGAGAATATCTAGGCATGATCATGTATATAGGCATCACGTCCGCGACAAGTAGACCGAAATGATTCTGCATCTATTACTATTACTCCACACATCGACCGCTATCCAGCATGCATCTAGAGTATTAAGTTCATAAGAACAGAGTAACGCATTAGGCAAGATGACATGATGTAGAGGGATAAACTCAAGCAATATGATATAAACCCCATCTTTTTATCCTCGATGGCAACAATACAATACGTGTCGTTTCCCCTTCTGTCACTGGGATCGAGCACCGCATGATTGAACCCAAAGCTAAGCACTTCTCCCATTGCAAGAAAGATCAATCTAGTAGGCCAAACCAAACTGATAATTCAAAGAGACTTGCAAAGATAACCAATCATACATAAAAGAATTCAGAGGAGATTCAAATATTGTTCATAGATAATCTTGATCATAAACCCACAATTTATCGGATCTCGACAAACACACCGCAAAAAGAGTTACATCGAATAGATCTCCAAGAAGATCGAGGAGAACTTTGTATTGAGATCCAAAGAGAGAGAAGAAGCCATCTAGCTAATAACTATGGACCCGAAGTTCTGAGGTAAACTACTCACACATCATCGGAGAGGCTATGGTGTTGATGTAGAAGCCCTCCGTGGTCGATTCCCCCTCCGGCGGAGTGCCGGAAAAGGCCCCAAGATGGGATCTCACGGGTACAGAAGGTTGCGGCGGTGGAAATAGGGTTTCGTGGTGCTCCTGGATGGTTTCGGGGTATATGGGTATATATAGGAGGAAGAAGTAGGTCGGTGGAGCTGCGAGGGGCCCACGAGGGTGTGGGGCATGCCCAGGGGGGCAGGCGCGCCTCCCTGCCTCGTGGCCGCCTCGCTTCTTTCTTGACGTCCACTCCAAGTCCTCTGGATCACGTTTGTTCCAAAAATCACTCTCCCGAAGGTTTCATTCCGTTTGGATTCCGTCTGATATTCATGTTCTGCGAAACACTGAAATAGGCAAAAAAACAGCAATCTGCACTGGGCCTTGGGTTAGTAGGTTAGTCCCAAAAATAGTATAAAAGTGTATAATAAAGCCCATTAAACATCCAAAACAGATAATGTAATAGCATGGAACCATAAAAAATTATAGATACGTTGGAGACGTATCAGTTTAGAAGATGATGCTTAACCCGGCCAATTGTGTTTTTGGTGTACCTGCAGGAAAATTGCTAGGTTTTTTGGTCTTGGAATGGGGCATTGAAGCTAATCCAGAGAAGATAAAGTCCATCACTTCACTTTGTAAGTCGGGTGTACTAATGACGTTCAGCGCCTGGCGGGTCGTATTGCAGCTTTAAGCCGGTTCATAAGTCGCCTGGGAGAGAAGGCAATTCCTCTATATCAGATGATGAAGAAGAGAGATAATTTTGTTTGGTGTGATTTTGCTAATGAGGCATTTGAGGCGCTCAAAAAGCAGCTGGCTGAGCTGCCCATCTTCACTGCTCCTATAGACAAAGATCCTTTGCTCCTGTACGTGGCGGCTAATAATAAGGCAGTCAACGTAGCAGTTTTCATGGAGCGCAAGGAAGCGGGTAAAGAGTACTCAGTCCAACAGTCGGCTTACTATGCCAATGAGGTCCTGACTGAGTCTAAACAAAGATATCCACATTGGCAGAAGCTCGTGTTTGGGGTGTTCATGGCGAGCCACAAGTTGGAGCATTATTTCCTTGGGCATCCTATTACAGTGGTCAGTTATGCTCCTTTAGGGGATATAATTCAAAACAGAGAAGCCACTGGCCGGGTTGCTAAGTGGGAAATTTAGCTTGGACCACATCATTTGAAATATGTGCCCAAAACAACTATTAAGTCTCAAGCCTTGGTGGATTTTATAAATGACTAGACAGAGTTACAAACACCCGAGGAGAAGCCAGATAATACTTACTGGATGATACACTTTGACGGGTCTAGGCAACTGGAAGGCTCGGGGGCTGGAGTTGTTATATCTTCCCCTCGAGGTGATAAGTTTTGTTATGTTTTGGGACTTATGTTTCCCTATACTAATAATACAGCTGAGTATGAGGCTTTGCAACATGGGCTTCGTATGGCTAAGGAGATGAATTTAAGCTGGGGCAAGTGCCTAGGCGATTTAGACCTGGTGGCTCAGCAAGTTTCAGGAACGTGGGATTCTAAGGACCCACTCATGGCGGCTTACCGACAAGAGGTGACTAACATTGCGGGACACTTCAAAGGTTATCAAGTTGATCACTCAACCGACGTCTTAATGAGGCGGCTGATGCTTTGTCACGGCTAGGTTCTCAGCGTAAGCCAGTTCCTCCTAATGTGTTCCTTAACGTTCTGCATAATACCTCTGTAATGTTACCTTCAGAAGACACTACAAAAAAAAGACACATCCATGACATTTTGGGCCGAACGAAATTTTTTCTATCATACTTATGACACTTCTATGACGATAATTGTGACAAAACCCGGTATCATCATAGATGTGGTGGGGTCCTACTTCTATGAAAAAAAATCATGACAAAAAATGGGCTTTTCGTCCTGGGCGGGCCGGAGACGCAGCTGCATGACATTCTTTGGGCCATCCATGACGGAAAAAACCGTGGTAGAAGCGAGGGCGCGAAAAATATCGGGGAGTCCCCGGTTACGGTGGGTGGTCGGGGGCCGAGCGATGCGCGTTTCTCTCATACGTACGCGCATGTGTGTGAGGCGTTGGGCTCTAACTGAACCCGAGCGAGGCGTTGGGCTCTAACTGAACCCGAGCGATTGCACTGCAGGCTACGCGTTACTGAACCCGAGCGATCGATCGATGGCTGTTAACTGAACCCGATCGAGCGATTCCTTCGCTACGGCTGCTAACTGAAGCCGATCGATGCTGCCTCTGGATAACAGTGAGCGTTGCTGGGGGGGTTTGGATGAACAGTTCCCGGTGGGGGTGGATGAACAGGACCCCGTGGCGTTGCCTCTGCATGAACGGTGAGCGTTGCTGGGGGGGTTTGGATGAACAGTTCCCGGTGGGGGTGGATGAACAGGACCCCGATCATTCGAGCCGGTTGGGGCTGGATGAACAGGACCCCGTGGAGGGCAGGATGAATAGGAACACCCCATGGAGGGCAGTATGAACAGTAGACGGTGGAGGGCTGGATGAACAGTAGCCCGTGGAGGGGTGGTTGAACAGGAGCCCATGGAGAGGGCTGGTTGAACAGTAGCCTGTGGAGTAGCGCGCGGTGGAGGCTGGATTAACAGGAGCCCGTGGATGAACAGTCGCAGGTGGAGGCTGGAGGAGGTCGACGGTGGATGAACAGTAGCCCGTGGAGGCTGGAGGGGGTCGACGGTGGAGATGAACAGTATCCCGTGGAGTCTCGTTTTGCGGTACGCCACACCCCTCCCGATGAACAGGACCCCCGTTTCGATCGTAGCGCTGCAACACAAGTCCGTTTCCTCCGTTTTGCGGTACGCCACACCCCTCCCGATCAACATGACCCCCGTTTCAACCATAGGAGGTCAGTTTCCTCCGTTTTGCAGTACGCCAGACACCTCCTGATGAACAGGATCCCGTTTCGAACGTGGCCGGTCGAACAGAAGGTCGTTTCCTCCGTTCTGCGGTACGCCAGGCCTCGTTTCCATCGGCTGTTCCGTCCAAGCCCTCCCGATGAACACGATGACGCATTCCGTTCCAACCCAGCCGGTTGGCTCCCGATGAATATGACGATGACGCGGTTTCTCCATTCCGACCCAGCCATGTAGATGAGTCCTGGCCGTACGTATGCGCGAGTAGGCGTTCGAGACCGTGCCCGTATGTACGTACGTGGCCGTATTTTCTTTCTTGCACACTGGCCGCTATACGTACGTGTACATGCTACGTGTGCGCCTCTACTATGACACGTGCGCGCCTCTACATCGACTAGTATGTACATACACGTGCGCGACCAGGATGACAATGCTACGTACGCTTCGACCAGGTGGGTCCTGACTGTCAGGCATTTCCTTGCCTGCGAAGATGTAGCTGGTGGGTCCCAGCAGTCAGGGGGCGAATCATTTTTTTTGCCCGAACGCACTTCCTTGCGTGCGAAGATGTAGCTGGTGGGTCCCAGCAGTCAGGGGGAAGCGTTTTTTTGATGAAATACGGTGGCCCGTCCGATGGGTCCCCGCTGTCAGGTGGAGGAATAATTATTTTGCGCGTAATAAGGAGGCATTTCCTTGCTACGGCCGTGGACCCAGCTGTCAGCCTCTCCACGTACAGTCCATGTCCGATGGAAGCCGTTCCTTGACCATGTTGACCACGCCGCGCCGAGAGCACCAAGGCGGTGGACGACGACGAGGCCTAGGAAGGGGACGACGCGGAGCCTGGGAAGACGCGGCAGTGGAAGACCGCGTGGAGAGGAGTACGAGGGTTCACTGGTTTGGCTGCGGTGTGAGGCTGCCGTCGCCGCAGGGCCTGGCCAGCGGTGGGAATAGTAGAGGCGATGAGGCCTCCGCGGCAGCACAGCCGGCCACGGGAGGCAGGAGCATGCGGCACGACCGGCGCTGCTTTGGGTGGCTGGAGCAACAAGACCAGAGGTTGAAGAAGCACTACGGCCGTTGGATGGACATCGTACGGTCACTAGAGCTAGAATCGTGCATATTGACTAAGTTGACAAAGCCCTCCGTCCCCGTCAACTTAGTAGGCCCACAAGTCAGCCTGCCACTATACTGGGTCCCAGCTAGTAGGGGAGTATTCATTTTTTTGTGCGTAATAAGGAGGTACTTCCTTGCGTGCGAAGATATAGCTGGTGGGTCCAAGCTGTCAGCGGCGGTAACGTGTTTTCCACGAAATACACAGGCCCTTTCGGTGGGTCCCAGATGTCAGGTGGAGGAATCATTATTTTGCGCGTAATAAGGAGGCATTTCCTTGCGTGCGGCCGTGGACCCAGCTGTCAGCCTCTCCACGTATAGTCCACTTCAGATGCATGTCGGCCGTGGACCCAGCTGTCAGCCTCTCCACGTACAGTCCACTTCCGATGGATGTCGTTCATTGACCACGTTGACCAGGCCACGCCGAGAGCACCAGGGCGGTGGACGACGGCGAGGCCTAGGAAGGGAACGACACGGAGGCAGGGAACACTCGGCAGTTGTTTCCCACACGGAGGGGAGTACGACTGTACGAGGGTATACTGGTTCGTCTGCTGTCGCCGGAGAATAACAGCAGGTGTGGGTGAGTAGAGGGATGGCTAGGCCAGCGATGGGAGTACGGTGGGGCGGTGAGGCCTGCGCGGCAGCATAGCCGGCCGCGGGAGGAGGGAGCAGGCAGTCCCACCGGCGCTTGTTTGAGCGGTTGGAGCAGGAAAAGCAGAGATTGAAGAAGCACGAAAGCCGTTAGATGGACATCCAATAGTCACTGCTCTCGTGTGCATTATTTCTAATAATGTACAGCCCATTTGCTAATTCTTAAGAATTTTTTTGGAGCCCATCTTCTTTTTGTTAGCATTACACCCCATATTGTGGCCACGGTTAAAAAGTATACGAATTTTTTGCATATTTCGGTGCGGTCAACTGTTTTTAATCCCGAAATATCGATTCACATTCAAACTATTTTGAAAAATAATTTATATAAATATAAAATCCAAATAATTGTCCACGCATAAAAATCAATGGAATTTAAAATCTTGTAATGAAAAAAATTGAAACTAATTCCCGGTTTGATGTGTTTTAAAAATGTACAGCCCATTTCTGGGCAAACCGAATGAAACTCTCCTCGTCTTGAAAGATTTGCAGCCCAGCAGGGCTGATAAAGCAAGTAGGCCTCGTTTGGGTATTTCTTTAAAAAAATAGAACTGGGCTAGCCATTTTCAGCAAGAAAAAAACACAACTGGGCTCATGATGTGGTAAACATAAATAAAACCCTGGCTAGACGGGCCACAGCCCCCGCACAGCCCCGTTGTTACCCTGATCCGTCGCTAAAACTAGTATAAATAACAACTGCTTGTTCCTCAAAAAAAACTGCGCGACCTGCTGGGTCCCTGGTGTCAGCCGCTCGTAGTGTAATTCTCTCGTTTATTGACTACGTTGACAATGGCGTGAGCCCCAGATGTCCAACCATTAGGAGGAACCATATTTTTGGGCTTGTAATATAGAGGCACTTGCTTGCGTACTGCCATGACGCTGGTGGGTCCCTACTGTCATCCTCTCCACGTACAGTCATCTCCTTGTTCCTCTCGGTTGTTGACGACGTTGACAACGCAAGAGGGCGGCGCACCGCGCACCGCGAGCGAACCAAGGCCGCAAGGCGGAGGACGACGGCGAGGCCTCGGACGGAACGAACAGGAGCCGTGGAAGATGCGCCGGTCCAGTCGCAGGCGGAGGGGAGTACGAGGGTTGACTGGTTCGGGTGCGGGTGCGTGTTGGGGCTGACGTCGCCGGAGAATAACAGGACGTGTGGGGGAATAGAGGGAGGGACTGGCCAACGTTGGAGGGTACGTACGGTAGGGCGGCTGAGGCGCTGCTAGCCATGGGAGGCGGGAGCAGGTGGAGCCGACGGGGTGGTTTGGTTTGGGTGGCTGGAGGAAGAAGAAGACAAGAGATAGAAGATACACGACAGATGTTGGATGTCAATCCAACGGCTGGTAGGCAGAATCGTTTGTTGACTGGCTAGTAAGTCGACACCACCTTGGATAGGCTATTTCCTCACGGGTCCCAAATGTCAGAATCCAAATCTGTCACGGTCATGCAGCCCTTCCTATGAAAATTTACAGCCCATTTGATGTGCTAGTTGGAAATAAGTTTGTGGGTGCTGGTGGGGGCTAATCACTTGGCTTCTGTAATGCACAGTGAGCTCAAGCAGCCGGCGAGAGTGATGTTATTTCCCTTGGTTGGGATTTGTTAGTTGTTACAATATTTCACTCTAAATTAAACGACTGGCAAGCCATTTGCCTTGCTTCAAAGAAAATATGACAGTCACAGCCGAGTTGAAAAGGGCAAGAACATCTAACTCCAGCTTACAAACTGTACAAAAGCACGAGGGTTAATTGTTCATCAGGTTTACAAAAAAACCCAGGTTGAAAAGGGCAACAACATCTAACTCCAGCACTGTTTTTGGCAGTCACAGTCAAATGGATCGGTCAGGTCCATAGAATGAACATCCTGGGTCGTAAAATTTACTGGATTATGACCACAATATGTTGTAAATAGAAGCCCGGCACGTTCAGAAGCTCTTTTGCCCACCTGAAACTCCTTTTTTTGCTCTTCCACATACCCATCCGTCAAAACCATGCTGCTGATAAACTTAAGCCTGATGGACAATAGTAACCTCGCATTCAGCAGGAAGAATGTGACAAATCTAGTGTTTGCACGGTTGGCTACATATCGTTCTAGCGTTATTGTCTTCAATCGAATCTCATGAGAAGTGAGAAAATCCCGATGCTTACGAATCCACCGATTGGTTATAACTTTCTTACCCCGTCCTGTTGCCTAAATAGACATGAAGATTGAAAACAGTTAAGGTTTAAAAAAAGGAGTGTCGAAAGAGCAACAGCTGAACGGTTAATTCTAGTACACTATATGCGGGCTTCCAATGTGCGTGAAATTATCACCTTTATATACAACTTCTCCAGACATGGAAAGCATTGCAGCAAGCCAATAATCTTGTTCAGATCAAAACTATTCATTTGGATATATAAGATCTTGACAGAATCCAGCACCATTGATAGGCCATCCATGGAGAAACTCTTCATTGAGCATAGAACATAATATTAGTACAAAATGTGTACTCCAAGATGACATATAACTTATGCGCAGAAATTTAAAATGCAGCTTATGGTTACAAGTGTAGATGATAATGTAAAGTACCTGAAGAACTGTGGAGCCAAACACCATATTGAAATGAGCACAGAGATCATGTATTACACCCAAGGTCTCCAGTTTAGGCGCAGAGAGGACGGTTATTTGCAACGGTGAATAACTAGAATCAATGATCAACCTTTGAAGTGAAGGGGCATCTTGGATGATGAGCTGCCTTCCGTCAAAACAAATTCCAATTCTTACAAGGTTAGGCGACTTTATTTGGAGACAACCGATTCTAACTGTGAAAACAAGCACCAAGCACTCCAGGGCAGGGCAACTGGAGTGGATGATGCTGTGCAATGAGGCCTCCGATATACGAACCCGCACAAGTGAAAGTTTCTTCAGAAATGGGAGTCGAAGGTTTAGTACCAGATTGTCTGGTAGGTCGCACAGCGCAAAGGTGGCGGTGTGGAGAGAGGAGGAAAACCGCGAGATGGACATCGGTGCTGAGGGCACAGGAAGATGGCGTTCGGTATCTGGTAGGTGATTTCCAGGGGAATAGTAGAACTCAAGCAGCTGTAGTTCTGTGAATTCAGGGGATTTCAGCCAGGCGTCCACCGTGCAGGGCATGGTATGCTTGCTCAGGTAGCATGACGGGATGCAGAGGCTTTGAACGGAGCCCTGGTGGGAGGAGATGATGGCTCTGGGATTTCAAAATCATTGAAGAGAGATAGCTGACGACAGTCGAGATTAAGGGGCACGGCGCGCCATAGAGGGAGCCACCGAATTGAGAGGACTTGGGTGCGGCAGCAATCCTTGGTGGGGAGAAGCGAGATGATCTCCCCAAGGACGGCGTCCGGGAGATCGCTGATGCGGTCCACCCGAGATTCTACGGGTTCCTGGGATCCGGTGGGGGCGGGGTCGCCGCTTCTCCCCGCGCTGCCGGGTGCGGGATCTACAACAGGCGTCGCCGCTGGCGGGAGCCTCATCTTCTTGGCACTGGGGTCAGCCGACTCCATTTTCCTCGAGGGCGTCGCGTCGCGCTCACGGATTTGAGCAGAGTAACGAATGACGAGCCTAGTTGTAGTGCGAGTGAAGAAGAAGGGGAGCTGGGGTTTTTCTGTAGTAGTGAGGAAGAAGGGGAGCTGGGGTTTTCTGTAGGAGTGAGGTGAGGAATTTGGGGGTACGAGTGGAGCGAGCTGACGTGAGGTGGGTGGGAGTGAGGAGGAAGAAGAACACCCAGGTTTTTTTGGGGGGCGGTGTGCTGGGTGTGGGTAGCGCCTCTCATTCAGTAAATATATGGACTTTTGAATTGATTTTACTATTTACTAGGGTGGATGGGCTGTTTTGTCTTGGGCCCAGAGAAACAATTACTACTAGTACAGTGGAGACACTCTACAGCTACCCAGAAAAACAATTACTACTAGTACAGTGGATACAATACCGCTTCTGGCTCCTCCTAGGTCATCGAAACGTCTCCCTCTACTGAATGCTGTTATACTTTTGTTCACCGACATGCGGGCCATGCAGCGCGCGGGCCCAAATGCCATCCACCAAATTAGAAGGCAGTATGCAGGCGGAGAGTCACCCCGGTCGTAGCGCGGCAATAACGAGCCGTCGTATCACAAAACCCCACCTCCCCGCAGTCTAAGTTTGACGGACGAAGCAACCATCATTTCACTCTTCGCTGAATCCCCTTCTCCCTCACCGTCTTCAAGAAAGGCAACACTCGCATCTGCCACTGTTCTTCTCTCCCAACGAAGGGAAGGTACGTGATGTTGGTATATTTTCGTTCAGAGAAAAAAAACTTTTGCAAAGCAGTAACCGATCCTCACTCTCTTTTTTGTTTCATTGTCATTGCGATTGTGTTTTCCTTTCAGTGGTCTCCTAGTATTCGTCAGTTTCATGATGGACCAAGGAGAACCAGGCAAAGATCTGCCGATATTGGAGCAGACGCGGGAGGCTGATCCCCACGAGACAGAGAGCTCCAAGAAGATGGAGGCAGCCACCGAGCCGACCCCAGATACGCTCACGGCCACTACTGAGATGGTCAACGCCCCGTTTGAGGTTACAGCCCCCGTGGCACTGCAGGAGCAGTTTTCCCCCTTCGAGGATGTGTCCCCCCCCCCCCGCTGAGCTGCCCAAGGTGATTTTCTTCTTTGCCGATCTCGATTGTGGTTTTTCATCTAAGTATGTGGTGATGAATAATGCAAAATTTTATTAGCTTCGATGCCATGCTATACATAGTGGTTTAAATAACTTGTGTTTCTTATGCTGGAAAGTAATTCAGAATTTGTTTCTGTTTCAATTAGAGCCCTGATGCAGACAAGGATTGTGTGGTTGTACATGTCACTCGCTATGAGGCGGATGACCTGAATATACGCACTGGGAAAACAGAGTTTTTAGGCTGTTGGATCCTGGAAGCCATTTGCGCTTATACCAATGAAGAGTTGTATTCCAGCCTCACTGTTGTCAGGCGTGTTGTCCAGGGTGTACTGAAGCACAAGAAGTTCAAAGCTACTCCTTCGTTTGTGAGGCATACTGTTCTTGTCAAGCTTACGCAGGAAGATGACGTGGCATGCCTCCACAAACAAGTTTATGAGTGGCAAGGCCACAAGGTTTTCTTCATGAAGGTTCACAGGATTGAGCTGCTGCCGGACGTCCTCGATGATGTTCATGGCAAGGTCCGTCTTGTGTCCAGCCCAAATTAGATATAGGCATGAAATACTTGCCCCAGCTAGTGTTTAATAGTAGTTTGGATTCTGTCTAATTATCCGAACCTTGCCTGTTATCGAGCCCTCTGGGGCTAGTACTCTGTTTGAATCCGTCTATGGGAACTGCTGCTACTTTTGTGTGCCCGTGAATCATCGTAATTGTTGCCGAAACAGATGCGTCCTCACTAGTTTTATCATACGAGCAGTGTGTGTTTTGATGAAATAGAGTACTCGTTCGAGAACTGTGCGCCGACGTATACATAAGTACTTGTAAACACTGTTGGTGCTACCCCACTTGTAAGCAGTTGTGCAAAACACGGCACATTGGCTCAGCTCGCTTCAACACTCGGCTATCGACCAGCTAACAATCAACAATCTGCTGTCTGACATATAAGCAACTATGTATCTTGTTACAGTGGTTCATGCAGTTAACTGAGGCCACAATGTAAATTCCAAACGTTCACACGCTAGTCCAGCGTTCATGTGGAACACTCACATTAAACTCGGCTTCATAAAAAACTTGAAAAGCATAAGTTAAGCAATTTTATACATCTCAATGATTCATAGAACATAACAAACATATACTAGTTAATAGCAAAAGACAAAGTTGTGAGAAGGTTTACAAATCAGGAAAAAACAAGCAAGGCTTCTCTGAGCAAAGGGCCTCCCGGCAGGCTTAAATTTCCTGGAGTTCACTCTGGTTTTTTCTTGTTGCCACCATCCAGGGTTAGGTTCTCTCATTCCAGAATAACCAATTATAATTGTGTTCTCAGCTGGAATGCTGAACTGAACCATGCAGTGTACTGACCAGCTGAAAGTCTTGTGCATTCCACTAAATTTAAGCGCCGCTATTTGCAGAAATAAGCAGACCACAATGCCTCTTGTCCGCGCACCTGTCCCAAAAACCTCCGTGCAGCCGTGCCAGCTTGTCCTCGGTCCATGGATGAACTGGAGGAAAGTGCATTCCGGACTAGGATGCAGATGTTTTCGCTCGTCCCTGCACTGCAATCAGGAAGTAAAACGTATGAATCAGCTTCTTTTAGATTGCGTTGGTCATTCTACCTAGTAACTACCAATGTAGGAATACCTGGAAGACGGGTGGTTAGACGACGGCAACGAGGGATAGCCATCTCATTTTGCGCAGTTCTACTAAAACTGAGGTGTGTGCTTTTGATTGCGCGGATAGAAACGATACGGAGACAGACATCCCGAAACGATATGGAGACAGACATCCCTGTTTGCGCAAATACGAAATACGGTTATTTAAACAGTGACAGATATTTGCAGTGGCGTATGATTAACAGCAGCATCTATTGTGTTATAATTGGCACTAGATTGACAGTATGAAAGTGTCCTTAAGTAAGTAGCATCACATCACATCAACACTGCCACTAGATTAACATGCAGAACAATAGCATTAGTATTACTGTCATGAGAGTAGCACATGGTCAGTAAATGTGCAATCAAATTTGTGCAGTTCCACTGGGATGAAGCAATGTTAGCGGTGTGAGATTTAAGTGTAACTGCAAAAACACAATTCATGGGAAATAAAGCAAGACGGAAGCACTTCATAAAATGGTGGTGGCATTGCTTCAATTTATCGACGGCACTAGACCATTACTTATAGTGACATTAGGTGGCATTGCTTAATGCTTCATGTGATTTTACATTAACGGTAGCGATATGGGCGTAGGGACAGCAGAGGCATAAAGTGGTGAGGCAGATGTGGTTGCCGAGAGCGGCAAACACTCAGGCAGCATGTCTGCATTTGTCCCATTTTTTATCTCCTCGGCGACATTTTCCTATGTGAGCACAGGAAATCTAGACCTGCTCATTCTCATTTGCGTTGTCCCCCAACACCCGTCACTTTCTTTCCTTTTTCAACCATGAGATAGGCCCACTTCCCCCCCACCCTTCGCCATCCACCATGCTTTCTTCGTCTTTTCAACCAAGAGACCGGTTGGGTAGCCAGTATCTACTACTTTCCCCCATTTCCTCTAAGAACCAAGTCCTAGATTCATGCTACAACTTTACCACTTTCTTCCCTGTTTGAACCAACTCTTATAGTCGACTGTATGAACTAGCTTTACCTCTAATAATAGTAAAAGTCTAGGTGGCTTTGGAACAGCGAACGGAAGTAGAAAAAGATCCACACGAAGCCAAGTGGGGAGCTGGGGCAGTAGAGCAAGGCAGGTTTCGAAGGAATATATACCTGAGGGTCGTCGGCATGTGGCAAAGACGGCGTCGGGAGGCTGCATCTTGGCCACAATACTGCAGGGAGGAAGAAGGGGTCGGAGGCCCTCCGGAGCCGGCGCTCTCTCGGAGAGAACGACACAGCTGCCGATCGGGATGCGCGGGCAGCCGTTGGTCTCCTCCCTCGCCGCCGACGACAGCGTGAACGATGCACCTACACCCCTGCCCCGGTCGAGGTTGTCCGGCCGGATTTGTGACCAGCCGTGAGCTGAGAGAGAGTGTGGCCACCTATGTCTTGCTTAGATCTGGAGAGCATGATAGAGTGAACGAGAGGAACCCTAGTAAAGCAAGCGCTAAGGCTCCTTCTTATATATGTAGTGGAGTGATTTTGTTGTACCAGCTACAAAAAAATGCGCTCCTACGTGGACCCGCGAGTGGGTGTGAGAGAACTAGTGCGTGCGTGCACCGCTTCTCTTCGTGAGAGTACAATATACTATGCCCAAAGAACGTTCGCCACAAGAGTAATAGTATAAGTGTGTGACGTGTGAGCTAAAATAAAATGTGCGCGACGTCTTTTGTTTTTTAGAAGTTCTGAGGGTAGGGTGTGAAGAGCACATATGTGTGTGACGTCTACCTGCAGATAGACGGTGGGTGCGAGAGGACTCGGGAGGGTGCGTGTGCGTGAGAGAGAGGGGGCACGTATCAATGCAATGCATGTGTCCGTAAATCATTATCCGACAAACGTTCGCCACAAGCCTTTTCCTGACGAACGCCGTAAGAACCGTTAGATCGGCATCCGACAGTGTCAGTTTTGCCATGTCATTTAACAGAACAGCCACTCCTCCTACACACAAATCTTCCACGTGAGTGTTAGCAACTGCCGTATGCTCCCTCCGTTCCAAAATGCAGTGCATATAGCTTTATTGAAAATTCGAACCTCGCAAACTTTTACCGAGTTTTCGTGTACCAAATTGCACATGTAGAATACCCTGTATATATCATTTCATTCATCTTCGAGAGGTAACTATAAAGATGGGGGAGGAGTCTACAAAGAAAGACCATCGTATCACCTGCAGCAATTTCAACCATCCTTTGGTGTGGAGGAATATCATAGGAACTCTATATGATATGATTTTTATAGGATTTTTTCCTTTAGAGCCAATTGGTTCATAGGAATAGATTCATATACTCCACATTTCAAAGGAAATAAACATGATATCATTTCTATAGCTTTAGAGCCACTTGGTTCATATGAATGGATTCCTATACTCCCATAATTTCAAAGGAAAATAAACATTAGCGTATATTCAATAGAAAAGTTCCTATGATATGAACCAAATTACATCTCTTTTCTAATCCCTCCTCATAGGAATTGAGATACATGTCATCTCTAGATTCAATAGAAAAGTTCCTATGATGTCAACCAAATGACATCTCTTTTCCAATCCCTACTCATAGGAATTGAGATACTCCATGTCATCTCTTTCCCTACAACTTCCATGTATACATCTTATATTCCTAAATAGCTAGTACAACCCACTAGTAGCTTTTTTCCAAGACATGCAACTATGGCACAAGAACTATATAGTGTGTGAATAACTTGAAAGATGGTCGCTGGATGAAGCTAATCCGACAGTGCAGAGATGGCAAATCCGAGCACTACTGGCCGTTGGATATCATCAACATTCCACCAGATCTGCCACATGTACAATTTAGAAGACTCCATGGTTGAACTTAAGCATAATGCACAAACCTCAAAACACATGCACTTCTCCTTTGTTCTAGAATCTTCCGTATCATAATTGATTTTTTTCTAAATGAAATGCCATTATTTGTTTTTTACTTTATGCTTTACAATGCACAACCCCATGAATCTTAACATTTTTATAAAACTAATTGATTTTGAATGAGATGAACTATAAGAACTAAACGAACATCTACATCATGCATATATGACTCAAAGCTTTACATGCTATAGTGTGTATTTATTCATAATTTGGTTTCGAAATCTCATGCGTTCAATGCATGTGTACCTTACTAGTTTTGAGTAGAGTAGCAAATTTCACGCGGCCCCGGGT
This sequence comes from Triticum aestivum, assembly GCF_018294505.1. NCBI lineage: Eukaryota > Viridiplantae > Streptophyta > Magnoliopsida > Poales > Poaceae > Triticum > Triticum aestivum. The sequence goes on from NC_057796.1 coordinate 186,711,861, forward strand.
ATATCAAAATGCAGGGCCCATGCATCATTGCCTTTCGGTCGAACCTACGTCCACAATTTTTTGTACGTACTATATCTCCACTGGTCCCCGAACCCAAAATGCTGCCTCGTTCCCCTAAAACCAAGCGGCCCACACATATTTAAGGCGTCGACTCGAACTCAATCCCTCTCCCGTTTACTACGACGTGGCCCCGCACGCCCTAGTAGTACTCCTACAAACCCTACCGCCGCACGCATCATCGGTTTTCTTCAAGAGGACGAGGGAGAAGCCGATTTGTAGTGGAGGCGCTTTCAAAAAAATGATCTGTAGTGGAGACCCCTACCCTAGGGTGCCCTAGGTAGCTGCCGCACGCATCATTGGTTTTCTCTTTTCTTTATGCTCTTGCGCCCTAGAGTGAAATGATGGTTGCTTCGTCCGTCCAGCTTAATGCGGGAAAGGTGGGGCTTTGTGATTTGACCCCTCATCGCTCATTTTCTACTACTGCGGCGCTACGACCGGGGTGCCTCCAATTCCAACCGCTGCTCCGAACTGTAATTTGGTGCATCGCACGTGGAACAAGATGGTGGATGAGCCACATGTCGGCCAAAGGGGTCCTGTTAAGTGTGTCGCCATTTCGTGTGCGGACTGACCCTGCTTGAGTCGCTACGCCAACACGACAGGTGCAGCCTACCACTTGGTTTTGCTCCTTGGTGAATCCCGACTATATTGATCTAAAAAGATACGTACTGAACTACCCTCTCCGTCTCGTTTTTTAGACGTCTCGGTTTATAGGGCATGCACGTAGTTCTAGGTCATCCATTTGACTAACTAAATCTGAGTTACTATGTCACAAAAAGTATATCATTGGATTATTAAGCGGATGTAGTTTCTAAACATATACTGTTCATCACATATATAGCCAGTTAAATTCTCAACCTAGAACGACATGCATGCCATGTAAACCGATACGGAGGAAGTATAGTAGTAAAAATGAGGTGATTTTACCGAGCGATCGGCGGGGGAGCATGGCCTGTCATGCGGTCCCACGTGTCATGATGTACCAAGGCGATGCGCGTGTCCCTCTTGAGGCAGAAGCAATACTACGTGGTTTGAGATGATGGCGAACCGAAGTGTGAAATAATGGTTGCTTCGTCCGTCTGGGAAGGTGCGGCATTGTGATTTGACGTCTCATTGCTCATTACTACTACTACTGGGGCGGTACGACTGGGGTGCGTCCCCCCTGCTGTTCTGCACTGTTATTTGGTGCTTGACACGTCGACCCGGTTGCTATATGTCCCACATGTCGGCGACAGGAAGTACAGAATTCATGAAAGCGAGCGTCGACGGAGGAGTACAAGACACGGCTTGGGTTTTTGCTGCTTCGCGTGATCCATCGATACAAACCCGGACTAAAAAAGGCGAGGGCGGGTCTTTTCCCGCGCGGCAGGCAGGGGAGTTTGGCATAGTCTGTTCGAGGCAAGGAGGCAGGAAGGGAAACAAGCAAATAAAGGTTGAGCGACTTAGTTTTGGGAAAATCTGATTTTACGGAGTACGTACCCACTAGGGTTTATAGGGCTCATCTACAAAACATTCGTTTTTCCGTTTTATAAGTCTCAATTCTACTACTAGTAGTAGTACCATCACATGTTGGATTTCGAGGTGCGTTAGATCACCCGATGCAAGCAGTGTCAAGAGAAAACTCACCAATGCATGTAGAAGTTCATGGAAATTTAGTGGTCATTCATGCATTCGTTCTAATTAATGCCTCGGTAAACATAACTTCTTGAGAAAAATGAGCGTACTAATTACTTGTGCAAACTAGGAGTACGAAATTAATTCGACCACTCACCGTCTACCTTGGTTGGAGAGATTTTGAAATTGAGCCATAAACTGGAAAGGAGGGAGTAGTAACTTTTGTCTCGATTACTATTTGTGGCCTTGTATAGATGCAAAATGTATTTTTTATAGTGGCCTTGTATAAGTAAATGGAGGGAGTACTAAAGGACATATATATTCCAAACAATATGATAATCTCTCTAACCAAGGTAGTAGGGACGAGGAGTAAACGGAGGGAGCACTAGTAAAATTTTCTCCTCGTCCTGCGAGCCACCGCGCGCGTGGGCGAGGGAGCGGGCGTAAGGCGTAGTAAGCAAGCTTCACCTCATCCTGCGAGCCACCGCGCCCGTGGGCGGGGGAGACGGCGTACTAAGCAAGCTTCTCCTCGTTCTGCGAGTTGACGGGACACATCAAAAGTACTCCAGTGTATAGAGCCTTGCCTCTAAGGTAGGCCCCACATGGTTTGCCCCTTTTTTAACATAACGCGTCAAGTCGCAATTTGTTTGTTCACCCGTGGTAGACGATCCTCCCTCCATCTAGTGGACAACCAGTACACGTGTCAAGTTACCACGTGGGCTGCCTTTTCGTACAGAAATGAGCTCCACCGTGTACCCGCGTGGGTGTGGTTGGGAAAGAGACAGGAGTATGTGCACCGTGCGTGCACCTCTTCTCTACGTGCACATCCCCCACCTATGTGGGTGTGTGTCAGAGGGACTATAGAGTTACAAACCTAGACATAAAGACCGCTACAAACATCAATGTTCTGCTTATCATAGATAAGATTGATTAATACCCGTAACAATACATGTCCTTAACAAAGGGTGCATGCACGTATAGGTTGAGCGTGTGTCTTGCGTCGTGTGTTGTGTGCATGCAGGCATGCGAGTGTTGCATGCGTGCAAGGGTACGTTTCAGTGTTGCATGCATGTGTGCGTACGTGCGTGTGTTCGTGAGTGCATGTGTACGCATCAGTGTTGCACGCCTGCATGCGTGCGTGTGTTCGTTATGTGTACGTGTCAGGGTTGCACGCCTGCATGCGTGCGTGTCTTGCGTGCGTGCATGTGTACGTGCGGGGTGAGGCTACACGTCAGTCGACTGACTTTTTGATCTCTGGTCATTAGATTTTCCAGCCGTTGGATACGAAATCAAGGGCCTGCAGTTTATCATCAAACTCCACCCCCTGAGCCGCCAGCCACCACCGGCCGAACCGCCGGCCCCCGCCCCCCGCGGTCGTCCCGCGCCGCCACGCCGCCCCGCCCGCCCCGAAACCACTCCTCACCGCCGGTCCGCCGCCGTACCGGCCATCCCTCTAGCCCCCCCCCCGCGCCGAGGTTTTTCTCCGGCGATCCCCACCCCACCGCCCAATCAACGCGCCCCCCCATCGCCGGTGACTGCCAACCAGAGGTCTCACGACTTCGAGTACCCACCGACCACTTATTTATTACCATTTATGTCCTTCATATACGCGCTGACGGGTGGGCCCTATGGTAATGTGCGCTGCTGAATGTGGACCGTTTGACTGGTCAATTGATCGTGTCATCAAAAAATTACAGAGTTGTATGGTGAGCCATTGACCGTATGATCACCCTAAAATGTACTCCGTATTTTATTAACACAGTACAGACTCAAACTACCATTTCTTTCTTTCATATACGGGCTGACAGGTGGGCTCCACGGTTACGCGCCCCGATGGTGCAACACTAGTTGTGCCACGTGGGACGTTTGACTGGTCAATTGATTGTGGCATCAACAAAATACGGAGTTGTACGGGTGAGCCAGTGACCGTATAATCATGACATGTATTTTTTTAACACGGTACACACGCAAGGGCTCATATATACGCGCAAGCACTCACCGCTATAAGCGCACACACGCAAACCCTACCCCTATGAGCACCTTCGAGAGAGTGGGCCAGCATATGATCTTGAGATTATACGAAGTCACCATATGTGCCTCGTAGTCGAGTGGAACGTCTCCTCCCACTGAACGCACATCGCCGAAAAATACTGAAATTAACCCAGGATAAATGCGAGCACCTAGACTTTAACCCAGGTAGGCTCGAGAAACCACTGTCATCCTAACCATCCAACCACATGTTGGTTAGCATGACAAAATGTATGTGGTGACCGTGATGAGCTTATTCTGAAGTCAAGTGACCATATCGTGCTTTCGCTTCAAATACAATGACTGTAAGTGTCTTCAACAAAATACGGAGCACGCATCAAATGCAAAGTCCGTCAGTGTCATCAAGAAAATACGGAGACGTATCGTGAGCTAGATATCGTATGATCACCACGAGAATGTATACGGTGACCATAATGAGCATATTCTGAACTCCAGTGACCGTATAGTGCTTTAGCTTGAAATACAGTGACCGTCATTCGTGAATGTGTCGTGGGCATGCATACTTTTAGAGGGCCGAGAGATAGTTTGTGTGCGTACGTGAAAGTGGTGTAGAAAGAGGGGATGTCCGGTGGAGATAAGAGATATGCCCTTCGTTTCTGTTTCCCGTGACTAATATTTTAGGAGAATATATAAACATTCACAATGCAGAACAAATATTTTTGGATGCACCATGCAATTAACTTTCATGTATAACATTGTACTATTGTATATGCTTATTTTCTTAGTGGCCGATTGCGTGTGTGGTGTGGTGGGCACATCATTTCTAGTTGTGGTGGGTCAACATTAGGACTCATGGGTCGGTTCCATCCTGCGCCACATAGGTTGGATCGAGACGCGTTATACGAAGACCCATGTGGAGGACTCAGCGTACAACACGAAGCTAGCTACCAGAGTCGCGGAGGACTCTATCCCCACTGGTGATAAGCCGATTATATATGATTTGTAATCCTAGGCCCCCAGTATGTTATAGAAGCTTGGGGGCTAGTTCGTCGATAGTATACACACACGCACAATGCCTGGTATTCACGTGTACTTTGTACACACCCCTATCACTAATATACAGTACCAGGAGTAGGCTTTTTCATCAACTGCAAGGGTCCGAACTGGGGTAAAACTTTGCCTCGTATTACCATCCAGCCTAACAGTCAGGGATATCCTACCGAATGATATGATGGAATCATATCTGCTAACTACTAAGAAAGAGGTGTGTCTGGGGGGGCAATGTGTGCGAGAGAGGCCTAAAGATAATGTGCGTGCGGGAGACACGTAGGCACATATATGTGCGTATAGAGGGCTAGTAGAGACCGTGCGTGTGTATATATGCATGTGAGAGAAATAGTGTTTTCCAACTGAGATTAGTGAAAAGAGTGGTACATAGTAGTCAGAAAGAGAGAGAGAGAGAGAGAGAGAGAGAGATACAGAGAGAGCATGTGCGTGAGACTCCCCGACACCCTGAGAGAGATTGTGAGCATGTGTGAAAGAGAAATGCCGATGCATATAAAGTGTGTGCACTTATACGGTAGATAGAGAGATATATAGCGCGTTTGTGAGAACGGGCCGAGGCATAGTGCATCTATGTGTAAACGGCGGTTCTACGCATTAAATTAAAATATAAATGGCATTTTTATTTTTGGATGAGATCATGAATTTTGCAAATTGCGTATGGACGAAAATCGGTCTATTAGACCCACACTCTATTGAATTCTAGCATGTGCATGTGTTTATTTCATATTATCGATCCATAGAGTGAGAGCGGTTTGAAATACAGGCAAGGTTGTCAGAATCGTGATTTTGAATTGGATCGGAGCTTCGGTGGCAGGATCGCAAATCGTAGAATCTTCACTATCAGGATCGTAAAAGCGTAGATTCTATCAACCAGAATCGTAGAATCACACAAGTCAGTTTGGATCATAAAGTCGTAAAATCATACAAAAGAATCACGATTCTGACAACCTTGCAGGCAATGGATGCTTTTGCAATTCATATATAAACATTAATTAATGCACTCCATGTTGTTAGTGTGAAGCACTTTATACATTTGTCACTTGCATGGATACATTCCAAATTTCTAGCTACGAAATAGAATACATGTCGAATTCAACATAAAGGGGGTTTCGAAGATTCGAATTCATAGGAAGTGCATTCATCTATTTGAACCCGAGGTAATGGCATTTGTAAATCAGCTGTAAAAGGGGGCATCAATCTTTGTTGTGCGTTTGAACATGCTATATATATTCATACGCATGTCTAACTTTTTTTTGCAACCAAGGAAATTATATGTGGAACCATGCATGAACTGAGGTAAGTTGCATATTTTTTAATATATACCCGTGTACAATGTATATTCAAATGTACCACCTCCATTCCAAAATAATCGTAGCTTTAGGATTTTCAAGAGTAAAGATTTGTGAAGTTTGACAAATCCTGAATGTTCAATTCAAGAGAACCAAAAACGTTAATGCTTATACTCCCAAATATTGAACGAAGCGCCAAATAGGCCTTTGGTCACAAGAAACCGCACGAGACTAATGTTTGGTGGTACGAAATTACTGTCCTGACTCTGGCCCGTGTAGCCTATCGACCCGATGTCCAAAGGTCTAAACCGGGGTAGGTTTGTAACTTCACCAAGACGCCAGTCTCAACTGCCTCCGAGAAGCATTCATATGCCATGGGCGCCTAACCACCCATGCGCTCGGCCGAAATCTATCCCGCCCACATTTGGGACGCCTGAGATTACTGTCCTACCCCCAACCCGCAATATGTCCGAAATTTTAGATGGGGGCAAAGTTTGTAACTTTCCCCAAATTTCAAACAAGCGCGTCCCAAACCGAAACATTGTTCCCCCTTAGTTCCCTGCCTCCCTCCGTTTCCCCATTCATACTCCGTGGGCGCCAAAACTCCCTCTCCACCAGCCGCGAAACCCCAGCCTCCTCTGTCCTCCACCCCATAGCACCCAATCCACCGCCGCCCTCCTCCATCACGCCGGAGCCGGTACCGGGACGTCGTCGTCCAACGCAACTGCAACCACAACGCCCTCAAGGACTTAGCAGCTGAAGCCGATGTAGAGCTGCCTCCACGACGCCGACGCCGACGTGGGCCGTACTAGAACTACTCCGACCACGCCATCCTGCACCTCACTGCTGCCGCTCCACTGTCGCAACCGTCCACCGCATCGGAGCTGTTCCCGCTACGCCGTCGTTCGCCGCCTCGGATCGGCTTCCCCGCCGCCGAGAGACGGCCACCACACCACACTCAACAACTTGGCCATGGGTTCGTCCAAGGCTGCACCGTCCTCCACAACTTCTCGTTTCCAGCGAACCACAAGAAGATCGTTGGAAAAAGAGAAGGAGGACACATCACTGCTAGCAGAAAGAGGTACTCCTCTTCCCTTATTCGTGCAAACCTTACGTCTCTGCTCACACCGTATTCATCCCATGAAAGAAACTAGTTGAGCGCTTCTTACTGCATCTTCTTCCTGATACTAAATGCACAAGGTTTCCTCCCTTTACTATTTCACCTTTGCTAGAGGTCAGTAGCCCGCCTGGATTTCAATTCAGGGTCAATCGAACCGCAATTAAAAGAAGCAGCACCCGCTTAGGCGCGCGGAGCACCTAGTCCGCCTGTTCGCCGGGGAAGTGGCGCATCGGTGTCTATCATGGGGGTGTGGGGCTCACGAGCTGCTTCCGCCCGATCTAGAGGTCGGCGGGGCTTGAATGGATTGCCGGGGGGCGGTGCCAAGCACGGCGGTGTGGTGAGGTCGAGGGGAGGGCGCAGGTAGGGGACTTGGCCGGTGGTCGCTGCCGTTTCGAGGAAGATCTTCAACACTGACTGGCTGGAGGTAGATGAAGGCGATCTGCCCGTTCTTTGTACATCGGACGGTGCAGAAAAAATGAACTGGCCTATTTGTTTTCAGTCGAATGTTATTTTCATAGAATCCTGTAGTAATTTAGTGTGCCATTCATGTTGTAGAGCTATCATATGTCTCCCATCATTTATTTCTCACCGACCTGCTATCTGCTACCTTTACACTGTACTAATTGTGCACACACTTCAACCATACTCACACTATTGTTTTTTTATGCATGGGTATTTCAGACTCTGACGCAGTGTTGATGAATGCTGAAAAGAAAAGACAGAAGTCGCTCCAGTGTAATTCGAAGATAAGCACTAAGCGTTTCAGCGCTCTAAAGGATGAAGTGTCAGCAGTATGGCCATTCAAATATATTTGATCATGATTTATTACTGTTGACATTACCCTTGAGGTAAAAGGTTGGGAGGCGAAACATTAAGCCCCTATCTTTCTCTGTGTTCGATGAATACTATTTGTTCTAAAAATATGCTTTGAGTGGTAGCAATCATGGAAGACTAAATGATAGTTGAGTATGTGAAGTTTGCTGAATCAAAGCTCTGACATAGACTCTTCCTGAAAATAAGATGAATTGTAATTGTTTGATGACTAATAACACGGTTTGTTAGTTTTCAAGAAAGTTTATGTTCTATACTTTAACATGTGAATAGTTTGTTACTTTATCATGCAAAGTTCTATGAGTTGAGCTACTGTTATGACATATAATGATGCTAGAAAAGGTGATTGAAATTATCATTGATCAAACTTATGCACCTACTAGCATTCACACTTCATAAATTCTTTCTTTTATCATTTACCTACTCGAGGACGAGCAGGAATTAAGCTTGGGGATGCTGATACGTCTCCAACGTATCTATAATTTATGAAGTGTTCATGCTATTATATTATCTATCTTGGATGTTTTATGGGCTTTACTATGCACTTTTATATTATTTTTGGGACTAACCTATTGACCCAGGGCCCAGTGCCAGTTCCTGTTTTTTCCCTTGTTTCAGTGTTTCGAAGAAAAGGAATATCAAACGGAGTCGAAACGGAATAAAACCTTCTGGAGAAGTTATTTTTGGAAGGAAAGCAACCCGGGAGACTTGGAGTGCACGTCAGGAAAGCAACGAGGGAGGCACGAGGCAGGGGGCGCGCCCTCCACCCTCGTGGGCCCCTCGTGGCTCCCCTGACGTATTTCTTCCGCCTATATATATCCATATACCCTAAAACGATCGGGGAACAGGATAGATCGGGAGTTCCGCCGCCGCAAGCCTCTGTAACCACCAAAAACAAATCGGGACCCTGTTCCGGCACCCTGCCGGAAGGGAGATCCATCACCGGTGGCCATCTTCATCATCCCGACGCTCTCCATGACAAGGAGGGAGTAGTTCACCCTCGGGCTGAGGGTATGTACCAGTAGCTATGTGTTTGATCTCTCTCTCTCTCTCGTGTTCTTGATTTGGCACGATCTTGATGTATCGCGAGCTTTGCTATTATAGTTGGATCTTATGATGTTTCTCCCCCTCTACTCTCTTGTAATGGATTGAGTTTCCTCTTTGAAGTTATCTTACCGGATTGAGTCTTTTAATGATTTGAGAACACTTGATGTATGTCTTGCGTGGGATACCCGTGGTGACAATGGGATATCACGTGATTCACTTGATGTATGTTTTGGTGATCAACTTGCGGGTTCCGCCCATGAACCTATGCATAGGGGTTGGCACACGTTTTCGTCTTGATTCTCCGGTAGAAACTTTGGGGCACTCTTTGAGGTTCTATGTGTTGGTTGAATAGATGAATCTGAGATTGTGTGACGCATATCCTATAATCATACCCACGGATACTTGAGGTGACATTGGAGTATCTAGGTGACATTAGGGTTTTGGTTGATGTGTTTCTTAAGGTGTTATTTTACTACGAACTCTAGGGCTGTTTGTGACACTTATAGGAATAGCCCAATGGATTGATCGGAAAGAATAACTTTGAGGTGGTTTCGTACCCTACCATAATCTCTTCATTTGTTCTCCGCTATTAGTGACTTTGGAGTGACTCTTTGTTGCATGTTGAGGGATAGTTATATAATCCAATTATGTTATTATTGTTGAGAGAACTTGCACTAGTGAAAGTATGAACCCTAGGCCTTGTTTCCTAGCATTGCGATACCGTTTACGCTCACTTTTATCATTAGTTACCTTGCTTTTTTTATATTTTCAGATTACAAAAATCTATATCTACCATCCATATTGCACTTGTATCACCATCTCTTCGCCGAACTAGTGCACCTATACAATTTACCATTGTACTGGGTGTGTTGGGGACACAAGAGACTCTTTGTTATTTGGTTGCAGGGTTGCTTGAGAGAGACCATCTTCATCCTATGCCTCCCACTGATTGATAAACGTTAGGTCATCCACTTGAGGGAAATTTGCTACTGTCCTACAAACATCTGCACTTGGAGGCCCAACAACGTCTACAAGAAGAAGGTTGTGTAGTAGACATCAAGCTCTTTTCTCGCGCCGTTGCCGGGGAGGTGAGTGCTTGAAGGTATATCTTTAGATCTTGCAATCGAATCTTTTAATTTCTTGTTTTATCACTAGTTTAGTTCATAAAAGAAAACTACAAAAAAATGGAATTAAGGGTGCCTCATATGCTTCATCTTTTTAATGTCTTTCGTGAAAATCATGCGAAGGAAAATTGTGCTCAAGTACTAGAAGAAGAATTACATAGAATGCTAGGCATAAAATAAGTGAATGATGAGCATGATTGCAATGTTGTTAGTATGAATTCTTTGAATACCCATGATGCTAATGATATGCAAAGCCACAAGCTTGGGGAAGCTATGTTTGATGAAGATGATATTTTTTTATCCCCCAAGTTTTGATGAGCAAATTTACTATGATGAAAGCATGCGTCCTATCTATGATGATTATTGTGATAACACGTATGCTATAAAGAATAATTATAACCATGAAACTTGTCATCTTGATCTTAATTTTCAATCACATGATAGTTATTTTGTTGAGTTTGCTCCCACTACTATTGATGAGAATAAATTTGCTTATGTGGAGAGTAGTAAAATTTCTATGCTTGTAGATCATGAATGCTTTAGGTGCTGGTTATTTTGTTGAATTCATTCATGATTCTACTGAAAATTATTATGAGGGAGGAATGTATGCTTGTAGGAATTGCAATAGTATCAAGTTTCCTCTCTATGTGCTTAAAATCTTGAAGTTATGCTTGTTTTACCTTCCTATGCTAGTTGATTATTGTTCCCATAAATTGTTTGCTCACAAAATCACTATGCATAGGAAGTGGGTTATACTTAAATGTGCTAGTCATATTCTTCAGGATGCTCTTTTTATGTTCCAATTCTTATCTTTTATGCGAGCATCATTGAAATCATCATGCCTAGCTAGGGGCGTTAAATGTTAGCGTTTGTTGGGAGGCAACCCAATTTTATTTTAGTTTCTTGCTTTTTGGTTCTGTTTAGTAATAAATAATCTATCTAGCCTCTGGTTAGATGTGGTTTTATGTTTTAATTAGTGTTTGTGCCAAGCAAGACCTATAGGATCTTCTTGGATGATAGTTATTTGATCTTGCTGAAAATTCCAGAAACTTTCTGTTCACGAAAACAATTGTTTAAAATCACCAGAACATTATAAAATACTGATTCCAATTGCATCAGATCAATAATAAAATTATGTAGGACGTCCTATTTTGGTAGAATTTTTTGAGTTCCAGAAGTTTGCGTTAGTTACAGATTACTACAGACTGTTCTGTTTTTGACAGATTCTGTTTTTCGTGTGTTGCTTGCTTATTTTGATGAATCTATGGCTAGTAAAATAGTTTATAAACCATAAAGAAGTTGGAATGCAGTAGGTTTAACACCAATATAAATAAAAAATGAGTTCATTACAGTACCTTTAAGTGGTGGTTTGTTTTCTTTCACTAACGGAGCTTACGAGTTTTCTGTTAAGTTTTGTGTTGTGAAGTTTTCAAGTTTTGGGTAAAGATTCGATGGACTATGGAATAAGTAGTGGCAAGAGTCTAAGCTTGGGGATGACCAAGGCACCCCAAGGTAATATTCAAGGACAACCAAAAGCCTAAGCTTGGGGATGCCCCGGATGGCATCCCCTCTTTCGTCTTCGTTCATCGGTAACTTTACTTGGAGCTATATTTTTATTCACCACATGATATGTGTTTTGCTTGGAGCGTCATTTTATTTTCTTTTGTTTTGCTTGCTGTTTGAATAAAATATCAAGATCTAAAATTCTTAACTGAGAGAGAGTCTTCACATAGCTACATAATTATTTAACTACTCATTGATCTTCACTCGTATCTTTTTGGAGTAGTTTGTCATTTACTCGTGTGCTTCACTTATATCTTATGAGTAAATGGTTGAATGATTTGAATGTCATAAATCTGAAATTATATATGTTTCATATGCCTTTCCCATGGGGAGTAATGCCTTCACACATAAGAAGTAGAGGTGGTAAATTTATTGAAGGTTAGCAAGCATTTTATTAGTCACTTGAACAATTCATGAAAGAATATTGAAGGAAGAGAGGTTTCACATATAAATATACTATCTTGGACATCTTCTATGATTGTGAGCCCCCTTAATTATTTTCAAACCTGAGCAAATTAGTTGAAATTGGACAAGGAAGACAACATAATGGGTTATGCTTGGGTATATTTGTATAGAAGTTATATTGTTATGGATCCTCTAACATGTGGTGCTTGCTATTTAGAATCCTTTGCTAGCCAAAATATCTGTACTAAGCGGGAATACTGCTTGTGCATCCAAATTCCTTGAACCAAGTTTCTTCCATGAGTGTCCACCATATCTACCTATATGCGGTATTTACTTGCCGTTCCAAGTAAATTTGCATGTGCCAAACTCTAAACCTTCAAATAATAATCCGTTTTGTATGCCTGAATCGCTCATGTAGCGACTACGGGTTAGCAGTATCTTCCATGCTAGGTGGGTTATTCTCACGATGAGTGGACTCCGCTCATCATTCACGAGAAAATGGCCGGTAACTGGGATGCCCAGTCCCATGATCAAAAGGGCGAAATCAAATCAAAAATAATTGCAAACAAAACTCCCCTAGGTTTGATGTTAGTTGGAGGCACACTACAACAAAAACATCGCGTATGGTCGCTTTTTCTGGGTCGCTTTTTTATTCGTATCTACACTCATGAACACTAGCGATCTAAAGACGCTTCTTAAGACGTTTTCAGAGCGCCAAAAACTTTTGATTGTAATTAGCCTTTAATAAAATAAGTATTTAATTTTAATTAACTTAGAGACGATCTGTGAGACATTTTCATGTGCGACTCTATTCTTAGAGACGATTTGTGAGACGTTTTAATGTGCGACTCTATTCTTAGAGACGATTTGTGAGACGTTTTAATGTGTGAATCTATTTTTAGTTTATACTAAAGAAAAGAGAAAAATACTCCCAGAGTCTTAGAACTTGTACGGCCAGCTTGGTGAATAAAATTGCAAAATACATGTTTTCAGATCGTCTAACTTGTCCTCTCATTCATATACGGTGCTTTCTATCGTATCCGGATTTACCATGTGGATGCATGGCATGCCAACATGGCGAGGGCCCACCCTTAGTGGTTGAGGCGGTGGGTAGCCCGCGTGCACGGTTTTTTTCTTCAAAAAGCATTGTTGCATTTTTCTTTTGCGGGTGCATTTTATTTATCTTCGCAGAAAATCCTAAGCAATTGAACACACAACCTTCTCTGATTCGACCGCATAAATAGCCACTAGACCAGACTATTAGATTATATAATACGGACCGTAGGAATTAAAAATTTGAAATAGAAATCAAAATGGGAAAAGGGTGTGCAAAAAAGGAAGCACCCGTTCAAACCTATTCCATAATAAGCTCGTCGCATGTGCGAGCGCCAATCATCCGGCCACAATGACACTTCTATACTTTAATTTTTTAATGTTAAATTATTAATTATTAATATACAATAAATAAAGTAAGGCGCGCTTCTCCAAAATTTTGGTTTGTTCACTGTTTAGGATTATTTTCGTCCGCGGGGAGCTGCTAAAATCATATGAGAAATGATTGTGTTCAACCGACGAATCCTATTTTTATGTTGACCTCCTCCGCCATTCGACATGTGTCCCATGGTCCTGCAGAACACACACCCTTTTCTAGAAACTTTGTGCGGCATCACATCTCCTTCCCATTTCTTTCGTTCGTCTTTCAACTCCACCGGGGGGAAACAATCGCCGCGCGCAAGGCGCTCGTGCTTGCGACTGGTCTACGCCCCAACCGCAGTTTGCCGTCAAGGCAGGCCTCCACCGTCGCCCTTCCTTCCTCTCATTTTTCTCCTCCCACACCCCTCTTTCTTTCCCAACCGGACCGAGCTCTTGAATCCATGACCACCATCGGAACCTTCTTGGGCCGTCGTCGCCAGCAGCACCGCTGCCGCGAGACGAGTTTCTGCAACAACATGCGAACAACCACTTATTGTAGTTTTTTTTATTGTTTCGGCAACAAGCCTTTTGTTGCAGAGAAAACGAGCGCAACACTACGTTTGTTGCAAATGGGCAACAACCAAGTTTATTTTGTATAGCAAAGGTCTTGTTTCTGAAACATAGGCCATATTTGAAAGAAAAAAGGGTTCAACAGAAGCGCAACAAGGCTCGTGTTGCAAAATGCCGAGTGAAGCACAAGCCTTGTTGCAATGGTTGATGCGCGCTCATGGGAAGAAGATCGTACGGTTGTCGAGCTCGTGATCCTACGGCTACCGAGGCGGCAGATGTTTCTAAACATCACCCGGCCGAAGCATAGCATGCCCCAAATCATATGTGTCAAAGGTGGTAAAAAAATCTACGACTCAAAACAAAACTACAGATTTTTGGCGCACCGTTGGGCCTTCATGCTGGGCCAGCCACACCAGTGAACAATATGAATATAACTCAACCCCAAAAAAATATTGCAAGAAACAGAATTTGAACTAGAGACCTCGAGGCTCGTGTTGCAAAACGCCGAGTGAAGCACAAGCCTTGTTGCAATGGTTGATGCGCGCTCACGGGAAGAAGATCGAACGGTTGTCGAGCTCGTGATCCTACGGCTCCCGAGGCGGCGGATGTTTCTAACCATCACCTGGCCGAAGCATAGCATGCCCCAAATCATATGTGTCAAAGGTGGTAAAAAAATCTACGACTCAAAACAAAACTACAGATTTTTGGCGCACCGTTGGGCCTTCATGCTGGGCCAGCCACACCAGCGAACAATATGAGTATAACTCAACCCCAAAAAAATATTGCAAGACACAGAGTTTGAACTAGCGACCTCATTCATATACAGTGCTTTCTATCGTATCCGGATTTACCATGTGGATGCGTGGCCTGCCAACATGGCGAGGGCCCACCCTTAGTAGTTGAGGCGGTGGGTAGCCCGCGTGCACGGTTTTTTTCCTTCAAAAAGCATTGTTGCATTTTTCTTTTGCGGGTGCATTTTATTTATCTTCGCAGAAAATCCTAAGCAATCGAACACACAACCTTCTCTGATTCGACCGCATAAATAGCCACTAGACCAGACTATTAGATTATATAATACGGATCGTAGGAATTAGAAATTTAAAATAGAAATCAAAATGGGAAAAGGGTGTGCAAAAAAGGAAGCCCCCGTTCAAACCTATTCCATAATAAGCTCGTCGCATGTGCGAGCGCCAATCATCCGGCCACAATGACACTTCTATACTTTAATTTTTTAATGTTAAATTATTAATTATTAATATACAATAAATAAAGTAAGGCGCGCTTCTCCAAAATTTTGGTTTGTTCACTGTCTAGGATTATTTTCGTCCGCGGGGAGCTGCTAAAATCATATGAGAAATGATTGTGTTCAACCGACGAATCCTATTTTTATGTCGACCTCCTCCGCCATTCGACATGTGTCCCATGGTCCTGCAGAACACACACCCTTTTCTAGAAACTTTGTGCGGCATCACATCTCCTTCCCATTTCTTTCGTTCGTCTTTCAGCCCCACTGGGGAAACAATCGCCGCGCGCATGGCGCTCGTGCTTGCGACTGGTCTGCGCCCCAACCGCAGTTCGCCGTCAAGGCAGGCCTCCACCGTCGCCCTTCCTTCCTCTCATTTTTCTCCTCCCACACCCCTCTTTCTTTCCCAACCGGACCGAGCTCTTGAATCCATGACCACCATCGGAACCTTCTTGGGCCGTCGTCGCCAGCAGCACCGCTGCCGCGAGACGAGTTTCTGCAACAACATGCGAACAACCACTTATTGTAGTTTTTTTATTGTTTCGGCAACAAGCCTTTTGTTGTAGAGAAAACGAGCGCAACACTACGTTTGTTGCAAATGGGCAACAACCAAGTTTATTTTGTATAGCAAAGGTCTTGTTTCTGAAACATAGGCCATATTTGAAAGAAAAAAGGGTTCAACAGAAGCGCAACAAGGCTCGTGTTGCAAAACGCCGAGTGAAGCACAAGCCTTGTTGCAATGGTTGATGCGCGCTCATGGGAAGAAGATCGGACAGTTGCCGAGCTCGTGATCCTACGGCTACCGAGGCGGCGGATGTTTCTAAACATCACCCGGCCGAAGCATAGCATGCCCCAAATCATATGTGTCAAAGGTGGTAAAAAAATCTACGACTCAAAACAAAACTACAGATTTTTGACGCACTGTTGGGCCTTCATGCTGGGCCAGCCACACGAGTGAGCAATATGAATATAACTCAACCCCAAAAAAATATTGCAAGAAACAGAATTTGAACTAGCGACCTCGAGGCTCGTGTTGCAAAACGCCGAGTGAAGCACAAGCCTTGTTACAATGGTTGATGCGCGCTCACGGGAAGAAGATCGAACGGTTGTCGAGCTCGTGATCCTACGGCTACCGAGGCGGCGGATGTTTCTAAACATCACCCGGCCGAAGCATAGCATGCCCCAAATCATATGTGTCAAAGGTGGTAAAAAAATCTACGACTCAAAACAAAACTACAGATTTTTGACGCACCGTTGGGCCTTCATGCTGGGCCAGCCACACGAGTGAGCAATATGAATATAACTCAACCCCAAAAAAATATTGTAAGAAACAGAATTTGAACTAGCGACCTCGAGGCTCGTGTTGGAAAACGCCGAGTGAAGCACAAGCCTTGTTGCAATGGTTGATGCGCGCTCACGGGAAGAAGATCGAACGGTTGTCGAGCTCGTGATCCTATGGCTCCTGAGGCGGCGGGTGTTTCTAAACATCACCCGGCCGAAGCATAGCATGCCCCAAATCATATGTGTCAAAGGTGGTAAAAAAATCTACGACTCAAAACAAAACTACAGATTTTTGGCGCACCGTTGGGCCTTCATGCTGGGCCAGCCACACCAGCGAACAATATGAGTATAACTCAACCCCAAAAAAATATTGCAAGACACAGAATTTGAACTAGCGACCTCAAAGATTGATGTGCAGTCCAGTGTCCTACCAACAGGACTAACGCTAAATGGTAATCATCCATGACTAGTAATTTGACAGTGACACACTAGTAATGTGATAGTCAGATGGCATTTTTTCTGCACAAGAAACTACTGAATTAAATGGTCAACAAGTTGCATTCAGATGAAAAGCTAGTATATAGCCAAGAGCTACACACATTGCAGAGATATCATGGTTTTAGTTAACTTGTACAACGAAATATGCAATTTTTACATCCATATTTTCACCCAACACATTTTGTTTCTATGATCTTCTCACAAGCAACAGGTGCACACAGACATGCCGAGCACTCTGGCGAACCATTTGTTTCACTATACAACAAATTCAATCATACAACCTCAGTACCTCTAACCCTGATATATACTGTAATCACTGGCGGAGCTACGGCAAGGCCAAATTGGCCGTCGCCCGCCCAGGATTAGACGGAAAAAAAATTCTAAGAAGCCTAGTCTCGCATAGCACGCAGCAGACCCGATATAGAGCAACAATGAAGATACAGAGCAAGCATGCAGCACTACAGCAGCCTCGCGTAGCACTCATTCCTCGAAAAGAAAAAGCACGTGGTTGTGGCCTGTGGAGCTCTTAGTGTCCGGCCTCGCCTCAAAGCGTAGCAGTCTGTAATAATCCCGAAATTCCTTTACTGTACGCACCTTATCCTTTTACCATATCTAGACCCTTCTCTGTATAATTGTGTTTTCAAACACCTAGATCATATCTGAAAAACTGATGGGTATTTATAATAGCCAAAGACCCTTAACTGGTCATTAAGGAAACTGGATTTGTTGTGGAACATATAAATAAGCCATTTGGCTTGAACCTACAAAGAGACGACAATCTCTGATTGTTAGTACTATCAGCTAAGAAAACAAAAGGTCAAATTTCTTTTGTTTTTTATTGCGTAGTATAGCTAATGTTGGAGAAATGGAGACATTCTATGTGGTTGCTCTACATTCCTTGCATGCTAGTAATAACATGACTCAAGCTGTATGTATGCAGTTTTCTGCCACTTACAATTATTTTCCTATTCCATCTCACATGGTTTAGTTGTTTATATAGATAATGCAGTGCAATGCATTACCTTGACATATGCTTATATACACACTTTCCCTTCATTATCTTATCGATTAATTTATGATTTTATCAAGTATAATGTAGAAGACTACAAATGAACTGAGTACGATGGATCTGTTCATGAAGCAAAAATTCTCTGGACAGAAATGGAGAAATAAAATTGTAGTCGTGGGAAGTGATGAAGTTGGTATACATCTCTTTCTCCGAAGATAAAGTGTGGGTATTAATATATTATTATCATGTTCTTGTTTCAGGTTCAGTAGAAGAGTTGTTGGCAGTGACCTACCACATGTAGAAGCACCTGACAATGTGGATGCTCCACAGAATGTTATGCAGGTGATGCAATAGTTTCTTCACTACTAAGTTAGCGCTAGTTTTTTCTAATTCTTAAAAACAATTGTTCATCATAAGTTGCAGGAATTGCATCCTAGCAATTGTGCGAGAACCAAAGAGGGTCACACCAGATCGTCTTTACGACATGAACACATCATTGCTAAGGTATCAAACAATGTCTGCGTGTACATAAATTTATGCTTCGCTATTAAACAATGCCTTTATTTTGTACAAGTTTACTTACAACTGAAAGGAACCTCAACTGTAGAGGCACACATTGAAAAGTTTGATAGGGCTAATCAAGGTGCAGAATCAACCATACCAAGATGAGAAGTTCACTAGCCAGGTATACTCAAACCACATATCCGAAGAAACGTAGTGTCCTGTTTTGTACAAGTAGGGTATTTTGCCTGGTGCTGTTTTTTTACAAGCAACATGATATCATCATGGAAATAATTATTTCCAAGATTTTGGTAATACATGTGCTAATACTATTTATTTTCAATGAACTGCTAATACTAGTTTCACAAAAGAATAAATGGTACTCATGAACTAGTAGCAGCAGCAGTAGCATGTGACCCTAATGCAACAAAATGAGATAATCATGGAAATCTGTAGTACTCCCTCCGTTTCCAAATATAAGTCTTTCTAGAGATTCCAACAAGTGACTACATACGGAGCAAAATGACTGAATCTACACTCTAAAATATGTCTACATACATATGTATGTTGTAGTCC
The DNA here is from genome assembly GCF_018294505.1 of Triticum aestivum. Taxonomy (NCBI): domain Eukaryota; kingdom Viridiplantae; phylum Streptophyta; class Magnoliopsida; order Poales; family Poaceae; genus Triticum; species Triticum aestivum. The sequence goes on from NC_057796.1 coordinate 186,731,056, forward strand.
ATTTGAAATGTCTAAAAGACTTATATTTAGGAACAGAGGGAGTAGATGATAAGATGAGTTCGCCTCTTTGTCATGGGAAAACTTTGTTTTTGCCACTCTAGCTTTTGACCACTTTGCTTATTCCACTCTAGAATTTGACATTTCACTTTTGCCACTCTTAGTTTTTTACAATACATCAGAATTGCCATTCCGTGGCAAAAGCAATAATTTTAGAGTGGCAATTGCAATACGTTGTCAAAATCTAGAGTGGCAAAAGTGAAATAAAAAGTTATTGCTTTTGCCACTGAATGGCATTTGTGATGTATTGTCAAAAACTAAGAGTGGTAAAAGTGATATGTCAAATTCTAGAGTGGCATAAGAAAAGTAGGCAAAAGGTAGAGTGGCAAAAACAAAGTTTTCCCATAATAATATCACTGATGAGCACTATGTAAAATCCTGGAGCTCACATAGAAAAGAGTTCAGTTTAGAAGTGTATATGGTACAACTAGGAACCAGATACAATCAATATGTACATAATAAGGTTGACAATTTAGTGCATTTGTTATATATGATAAAGACCTGTTAATTATATTCCCTGATTAGTGTGTCCATTCATGCGTATTCTTACTGAAATAAGTGCGATTTTTCTTGAAATAATAGGGAAAAGATTGAAGTAATTGTTTTCGAAGAACTCGACAAACACAAGTGAAGTCATGGCCAGAGGAACTTTAGTGAATAAACATATCACATATGTGGTTTGAGGAAGCATGCTTGGAGAGCAATATGTTGGTGTTTCTGTTCATCACAGCATTCCAAATCTTGACGATGAGAGACTTATTAGAAATAATCCAATCCAGACAGTAAGGGATACTATTGATTATGTTATTGCTTGGCCTCAATCACATGTAAGTCCACTTCCATACAAGCATCGGGTATGCTCCAATGTCCATTAAGGTATATAATTTATGAAGAATCTTTGTAAATTTTTAGGTCAAAAATACCCGAGCCAATCGCTCCAACAACACTACAAAAACATTCCTACTCCAACACAACCAGAAAACACCGGTATGGTACATCTCTTACATTCATCAAAGAACATTTCATTGTGCACTAGTCCAAAAGCTTATGTTCATGTAAACTTTTCTTTGTTTCCTTTCTTTTCAGGAAACTAAGGCTTTAGAGGACTGCATTGCAGGATCCAGGAGCAGCTGCAGATGGATTAATTTTTAAATGAACAAATATAATGAATTATGTATAGATTTTAGCATCATAGGAAAACTTGGTTCTAGTTTGCAGGATATTTTCTTATTTATTTGTATCTTTCATATGAATGTCTGATTTGATTCAGTTGTGAACTCCGCACACTTTTAATACATGTATTTGTTCCTACTAATTAGTCCACTGGATTTGTAGTGAGGATGCTTGTGCGAATGGAATTGGTGATGTGAACTGAGGTTTTCATTTAATGACATTTGATCAGACCCGCATGCATATGTGTCATGATAAATTATTCAAATTAGAAATGATGAAATATAAACTCAAAGTAAACCAAATATTATTTAATGTAAAATAATTCATAGCTACAGAAAAACTTATGTATATTTAGAAACGAATATAACGTCTCTACATAGCGTGTATAAGCATCGGGTACATGATGAAACCTCTACTCTCGTGGAGACGTGCTTTGAGCGTGTCTAACATAACGTCTCGACATGTATAGAGACGACTTTGAACGTCTCAATAAAACGTCCCATGTCATGTACATGCGCTTAGCAAGCGTGTCCACCGGTTTTGGGACGGTCCATGGGAAGACGCTTCAAGGACGCTTTACCAAATCGACTCTACAATTGTCTAGAGATGAAATACCAAGTCTCTAGCCATGGAATTTGACGTCTCTACATGCAGATTTTGTTGTAGTGGCACCCGTTGTTTCGAGCAAGCCATGGATTGATGATTGTTGGTGGAGAGGGAGTAAAAATCTTTACCTTTCTGTTTGGGAACCGCCTATAATGTATGTAGTATGGAAGATATTGGGAACTCTTGGTCGTTATGTTGACAATGAAAGCATACCTCTCAAAATTATTTTCATCTCTGTTTTTGCTTTGAGCTCTGGCACCTCTGCAAATCCCTGCTTCCCTTCTCATTCCAACCTACTCTTTAGTTGGCAAGCATCATATGATGGAAAGATCTAAGCATATATGGCCATTCAAATATATTTTATCATGATTTATTACTGTTGACATTACCCTTGAGGTAAAAGGTTGGGAGGCGAAACATTAAGCCCCTATCTTTCTCTGTGTTCGATGAATACTATTTGTTCTAAAAATATGCTTTGGGTGGTAGCAATCATGGAAGACGAAATGATAGTTGAGTATGTGAAGTTTGCTGAATCAAAGCCCTAACATAGACTCTTCCTGAAAATAAGATGAATTGTAACTCTTTGGTGACTAATAACATGGTTTGTTAGTTTTCAAGAAAGTTTATGTTCTATACTTTAATATGTGAATAGTTTGTTACTTGATCATGCAAAGTTCTATGAGTTGAGATACTGTTATGACATATAATGATGCTACAAAAGGTGATTGAAATTATCATTGATCAAACTTATGCACCTGCTAGCATTCACACTTCGTAAATTCTTTCTTTTATCATTTACCTACTCGAGGACGAGCAGGAATTAAGCTTGGGGATGCTGATACGTTTCCAACGTATCTATAATTTATGAAGTGTTCATGCTATTATATTATCCATCTTGGAAGTTTTATGGGCTTTACTATGCACTTTTATATTATTTTTGGGACTAACCTATTGACCCAGAGCCCAGTGCCAGTTCCTGTTTTTTCCCTTGTTTCAGTGTTTCGAAGAAAAGGAATATCAAACGGAGTCGAAACGGAATAAAACCTTCTGGAGAAGTTATTTTTGGAAGGAAAGCAACCCAGGAGACTTGGAGTGCACGTCAGGAAAGCAACGAGGGAGGCACGAGGCACGGGGCGCGCCCTCCACCCTCGTGGCTCCCCTGACGTATTTCTTCCGCCTATATATATCCATATACCCTAAAACGATCGGGGAACAGGATAGATCGGGAGTTCCGCCGCCGCAAGCCTCTGTAACCACCAAAAACCAATCAGGACCCTGTTCCGGCACCCTGCCGGAGGGGGATCCATCACCGGTGGCCATCTTCATCATCCCGGCGCTCTCCATGATGAGGATGGAGTAGTTCACCCTTGGGGCTGAGGGTATGTACCAGTAGCTATGTGTTTGATCTCTCTCTCTCTCTCGTGTTCTTGATTTGGCACGATCTTGATGTATCGCGAGCTTTGCTATTATAGTTGGATCTTATGATGTTTCTCCCCCTCTACTCTCTTGTAATGGATTGAGTTTCCCCTTTGAAGTTTTCTTATCGGATTGAGTCTTTTAATGATTTGAGAACACTTGATGTATGTCTTGCGTGGGATACCCGTGGTGACAATGGGATATCACGTGATTCAGTTGATGTATGTTTTGGTGATCAACTTGCGGGTTCCGCCCATGAACCTATGCATAGGGGTTGGCACACGTTTTTGTCTTGATTCTCCGGTAGAAACTTTGGGGCACTCTTTGAGGTTCTATGTGTTGGTTGAATAGATGAATCTGAGATTGTGTGACACATATCGTATAATCATACCCACGGATACTTGAGGTGACATTGGAGTATCTAGGTGACATTAGGGTTTTGGTTGATGTGTGTCTTAAGGTGTTATTTTACTATGAACTCTAGGGCTGTTTGTGACACTTATAGGAATAGCCCAATGGATTGATCGGAAAGAATAACTTTGAGGTGGTTTCGTACCCTACCATAATATCTTCGTTTGTTCTCCGCTATTAGTGACTTTGGAGTGACTCTTTGTTGCATGTTGAGGGATAGTTATATAATCCAATTATGTTATTATTGTTGAGAGAACTTGCACTAGTGAAAGTATGAACCCTAGGCCTTGTTTCCTAGCATTGCGATACCGTTTACGCTCACTTTTATCATTAGTTACCTTGCTGTTTTTATATTTTCAGATTACAAAAATCTATATCTACCATCCATATTGCACTTGTATCACCATCTCTTCGCCGAACTAGTGCACCTATACAATTTACCATTGTACTGGGTGTGTTGGGGACACAAGAGACTCTTTGTTATTTGGTTGCAGGGTTTCTTGAGAGAGACCATCTTCATCCTACGCCTCCCACGGATTGATAAACCTTAGGTCATCCACTTGAGGGAAATTTGCTACTGTCCTATAAACCTCTGCACTTGGAGGCCCAACAACGTCTACAAAAGGAAGTTGTGTAGTAGACATCACATGCCTTCCTGTTTTTGACACATACTACATATGTCTATTAACCATGTTCGTACATCAAACTAATGCTGTTTTGTATCCCTCGTCAATCACTTATGATGAGACAGTCACCCGGGTGGGTTACTGTGAGACGCCATACTCGTTTAAAGAGTGTAGTGTCATCCTCCCCACATGATTCTCAAGAAATAGCAAGGCTAAATGAAGATAGTCAACGTAGCTCTCTAGTTGATGACCACAATTCCCTCGCACCACCATCACAGGTGCTTGCTCTAACTTCGCAGTGTGATATGTGGTTGCATGTTGCATACAGTGTCTAGCTTGTAATGCTTCTAATTAGGGTAAATTGCATCTGCTTAGTTTACACATTATACTTGTGAATATGACATGCCTTCCTATTTTTGGTACACACTACATCTATGTGTTAACCTTGTTCTTACATGAAACTACCTCTCTTCTGTATCCTGCATCAATCACTTACGATGAGTCACCTTTATTCATTGCATATTGCATATTATTTCTATCCTATTGCCATGTATTGCTTCTAATTTTGTCAAATACATTTGTTAGGGCACCCTTTTAATTTGGCAAAGTGATATTGGTTTCATCTTTCATATGGTTTCTAGCTTGCATTGATTCTAACAAGTTCAAGCACCTTGTGCTTAGTTTACACTTTATACATCATGCATGTCAATATGTCACGCCGTCCTGTTTTTCATACATATTCCATCCTCCTATCATGCGGCTGCCTTACATGAAAGTAGTGTTCGTCAGTATCATGCATCAATGAGTTCTGAAGAGCAAATTTTATTCCTTTTTCTTGTGGGTTTGACTTGACAGGCAAAATCAAGAAATAGGAAGGAAAAGAGTAAGGAAGGCGATGATGGTGGTCCTCTGCAGCAACGTAAACGGAGCATTTATACCGATTCTCCTTGTACTGATAGTGCATTACAAGGTCCAAGTCTCCGCTCCCCTACTCCACCATCCAAGGTGCTTGCTCTAACTTGGCAGTGTGATATCTGGTTGCATGTTGCATATGGTGTCTAGCTTGTATTGCTCCTAATTAGTGCAAACTGCATCTGCTTAGCTTACACATGATATGTGTGAATATGACACGCTTTCCTGTTTTTGGTACATACTATATCTGTCTATCACACCATGTTCTTACATGAAACTACTCTTATTGTGTATCCTGCATCAGTCACTTATGATGGGACACCTTTAAGTTGGCAGTGTGATATTGGTTTGCGTCTTGAATATGATTTCTAGCATGTATTGCTTCTAGTTTGATGAACGCCACCTATGACGAGACAATTTTAACTTGGCAGAGTGATATTGATTGCACCTTTCATATGGTGTCTAGTTTGCAGTGCTTCTAATTTTTTGAAGTGCCTTCTGCTTAGTTACCACATCATAGGTGTGAATATGTCAAGTCGTCCATTTTTTCGTACATATTCCATCCTCGTATCATGACTTTGCCTTCCATCAGAGTAGTGTTCGTCAGTATCATGCATGAATGAGTTCTGAAGAGCGAATTATATTCCTTTTTCTTGTCGGTTTGACCTCACAATGCAAAATCAATAAAGCTGAAGGAAATTGGCAAGGCATTGGATGATGGTGGTCCTTCCAACAAGATTCTCTACAGATTCTCTACAGATTCTACTCTGCCATCCTCCCAACAAGATTCGCAAGACAACGCAAGGCTAGACAGTCAACGTAGCTGTGTAGATGATGAGCACATCTCCCCTACTCCACCATCACAGGTGCTTGCTCTAACTTGGCACTATTATATGTGGCTGCATGTTGAGTATGATGTCTAGCTTGTATTGCTTCTAACTTTGTTGAATTGCATCTGCTTACTTTACACATAATGCATGTGAATATGACACGTGTTCCTGTTTCTAGAACATACGTGTACATGATGAGCACATCTCCCCTACTCCACCATCACAGGTGCTTGCTCTAACTTGGAACTGTTATATGTGGTTGCGTTTTCCGTATGATGTCTAGTTTGTATTGCTTCTGATTATGTTGAATTGCATCTGCGTAGCTTACAACTTATACCTGCAACGATCACTTACCCATAAGACACATTTTACTTGGGACTGTGATGTAGGTTGCATCTTGCATTGTCTTCTAGCTTGTACTGCTTCTAATTTCTTGAAATGGCACTTATGACGAGACACTTTTTACCTAATAGAGTGATATTGGTTGCATGTTCATATGGTGCCTAGCTTTCATTTCTTCTAATTTTGTTGAAATGCCTTCCGCTTACTATTTTTTCATACATATTCCATCCTCCTATCGTACGTGTGAATATGAAACGTTGTCTTTTTTTGTATATATTCCATCCTCCTATCCTGCGCCTGCCTTACATCAAAGTAGTGTTCGTCTGTATCATGCATCGACCAGTTATGCAGAGATAATTTTATTCATCTTCTTGTGGTTTTGACTTCATAAGGCAATATCAGAAAATAGGAAGGAAAAGAGTAAGTTAGGGGATGTTGGTGGTCGTCCGCACCGACGCAAATAGAGACTCTCTAGATTTGCCACTGCTACTGCTAATGAAGTTGAAGTCCCAAATCTACATGATGAGTTCATCTCCCGTACTCCATCGCAGGTGCTTGCTCTAAGTTGACTGTGTGATAATTGGTTTCATGTTGCATATGTTGTCTAGCCTCTATTTCTTCTATTTTGATTAAATTGCACCTGCTGAGTTCATACATTATACATGTGCATATGACATGGCGTTCTGTGTCTAGAATACACTACATCTATCTATCATACCATGTTCTTACATCAAAGTACTGCTGTTGTGTATCCCGCATCAGTCACTCATGATTGGACACTTTTAACATGGCAGTTTGATAGTGGTTGCATCTTGCATTGATTTCTACATTGTACTGCTTCTAATTTTTCGAATTGCCACTTATGACAAGACACTTTTAACTTGGCAGAGTAATATTGGTTGCAACTTTCATATGGTGTCTAGCTTGCATCACTTCTATTTTCTTGAAAATCCTTCTGCTTAGTTTACACATCGTAGCTGTGAATATGTCATGCCGTCCTGTTTTCCTTACATATTCCATCCTCATACGGTTGTCTTACATCAAAGTATTGCTTGTCTGTATCATGCATCAATGAGTTCTGAAGAGCGATTTTATTCCTTTGTGTTGTGGGTACGGCTTGACATGGCAAAGTCAAAAAAGAGCAAGGAAAATAATATAGTAGGGAGTGGTGTTACTCGTCGGGTGAAACGGAAAAGGATCAACCGTCCAGATTCTGCTGGTACTTATAGTGCATTAGAAGGTCCAAGTCCACCGGCTAAATCTACAAACACAGTATCACCTGCTCCACCAGCTGCAGCTTCCGCTTCAACTGTACCAGCATCTCAACGAGTTACTCGTTCGTTTGCTCCGGAACTAGCCAGTTCCCAAGCTGCCTTCACACCTAACACTACTTCAAAAGCACTGCTGACACAACAGGACTTGGCAAGATCAGATGAACCTCATGAGCATCAACACCAAGACGGTACTTGACCGAGTCAAGTTGCAGTTGCATGCTCCTTTATATGTACTCTCATAGTTTGATGTACACTAACACTTTCCATATTCGTTGTTGAACTAGCACCATGACGCAAGCGGAAATAGACATCAGGGATAATGCTTGACAGATTAACAAAATCTAAAGGAGGAAGAATGGAGATCCATTTTGAGGCAGGTTTAAAAAGGCCACGTGATGCTACAGAGTCAGCCAAGTTAGTATCAGAGGCAGCCGTTGCCGTTAGGTGTCATGCACGTATCCTCCCAACGTGGATCCAGTACAGGAATGAGAAAGACAATACCCAGTTTAACACCTTCCTTGACCATTTATCCGTAAGTAATGTTATTCATCGCAATTAGTAATATTGTCTTGCTCTGTCCCATACTTTCTAGCTTCCTCCTAATAAGACTCACATTGTTTTTTCAACAGATGAGGTTCAAGTTGGATCCGAAAGATGATGCAACAAAACAAGCATGCACTCATGTTTTTCAGTCTGCTCTGCGATAGTATCGGTACCACCTTAGAAAATCTCACTTTGAAGGCAAGGCTAACAATGGAATCGCCCAAACATCTCCAGTGGAATATATTACGGATGAAGACTGGACAGCCCTCGTTAAACACTGCTCTGATCCAAAGTATCATGTAGGCTATATGTATTTGATCAGACCTCATATTGAACTTGTATTTATGTATGTGCCTTACAAGTGTATCTTCTTCTAGCCTAACTGTTTGAAGAACAAGACCAACCGTTCCAAAGTGAAATTCCAACAGACAATAGGATCTCATAGCTATATTGCACACTGCGAGGCTCTTGTAAATAGCTGCTACTTCCTTCTTTTTTCCGTGCCATATTATCATATCTATATTGACTTGTTCCAAATACAGAGGAAAGCCTGTGCGGACCAAAAAGAACCTGAACCGAATGCAGTGCAAATCTTCAAGGATTGCCACACCGGCAAGATGAAGGGCATGAGCACACCAGTTCAAGCTACTGTTGTAAGTCCTTACCCTCCTGCCTTTGAACTGACTGGTACTGTGATGATGTGTTCATTTAACTACTTGGTTTGCAGCCAATGTCAGTTACTCTGTTCACTTTTATACACAGTTGTCTTAACGTATCATTTCACCTTACATGGTTTAAAAGAGATGAAGGATATTCTTTTGGTCTTGATCTGTATTCTAGTTGTTATGTTCACGTGCGCACACAATGATAAAATAGCCTGTTTGTTTTATATCTGTTTGCCCATGATATGAATGATGTCATACTATGTTCATCCTACTTTAAACCATTTCTCTTTATCCTTGGATGTCAAGGAACGTGAGGAAATAGACAATACAGTAGGCATGCTACATGGACATATGTTCCGAAAGTGATTTTATTATGTAGTTGGCATTACAATACATGCTAATGTATTATAGTAGTTCACCAAAATAAGTTATGTATAAACATGTAACCTACTTTTTTTGTTTTTGTCTCATTAGTAACTTATCTGGTACACTAATCTACAAGTTCAAACTTTCAGGAAGCTATGGAAAAAATGATTGAACAGCCACAACCACCTGAAGGTGACGAGGCTACCACAGGCACAATGTCACCTCTTGCTGTAGTGCATCAGTATCTCTCCACTAACAGTGCAAAAAGCACCTTCCTGCGTAATTCTGGGTTGGTTGTCAAGGTAACCTCGTCCAAATCGCCTACTGAACAAAATCTTCCTGCTAGACAGAGTGATATATCTGTGCTCCAGACACAAGTCCAATCCCTAATGGACGTCGTTTTGGAAACAAGAATAGTGGTTGACAAATGTCGTCAAGATATGAATGGTTTTGAAACCAGACTATCAGACATTCACTTCGTTGTTCAAGAGCAATGGCGGAAAAAAGGTGAAGATCGTGCTGCTCCATCAGATTCTACAGCCTGAAACATTAGCACTCAGGTCAAATGATCTGTGCTTCTATACATCTGATGGTGCTTTTATCTGCAAGGACCGTAAAATTTATGCCAATAGGCCTTTTGTTGTGATACATCATTTATGCTGCTGCCAAAGGCTGCAATAATTACGACGCTATTTTTGTATAGTGTTGGTTTATCTTAGTAATGTATTCGGCCGAAAGCTTCGTAGGAGCCCAACATGCCAACATTCGTCGGGCCCATTCCAATTGGGCTAAAAATGATTATGGGCCGAAATTTGCATGTAGCCCACTAAAAATATCTAGGCCTAAATCAGCATAAGATTTCATATTTTTCTGGTAGGCCTGTGCCCATAGTGGGCCTTTAACAGGCCTAAACATAATTTGGGCCCTCAGTAACAATAGGCCGTTTACAGGTGTAAATATCTCGAGCCCATAAAAAACATGGGCCTTTAAAAGACCGAAAGTGAGATTGGGCCCATTTACGATGCGGATCTTTCACAGGCCAAAATTCAGACGGGCCGTAAATGCGCCGACCTAATACACGGGCCTTTAACAGGCCGGAAGTTCGGTCGGGCTAGATTATCGTCATTTTTATATGGGTCGTTAATGGTCCCGATGTGACGTTGGGCCACATATGGCCCATGGATTTCGTCCAACGTTAACAGGCCGAAAATCGCAACAGGCCGAAAGTGGCCCAAATCTATGGTGGGCCGCTAACAGGCCGAATGTCAGACATGGCCGAATATGACCCAAATCCTTCACGGTTGTTTATGGGCCGAAAGTTTCAATGGCCTGTAAATGGGCCCAAATGAAGCAGGACTTAACAGGCCGGAAATACACCGGGCCATAATTCGGCCCATATACTTAGCAGACTGTTAACGGGCCAGAAGTGATCATGGGCCGCGATGATGACAAGTTTAGGACAGGCCGTTGACGGGCCGGTTTGACACTAGCCGTACGGGCCTTAACTGAGAATGTTGGGCCTTTATCTGGGCCGGCCCATTATGGTCTGCAAAATCTCGCGGGCCTTTAGCTGGGCCGGCCCATTATGGCCCGCAAAATCTCGTGGGCCTTTAGGTGGGCCGGCCCATTATGATACGAAAAATCTCGTTGGCCTTTTGTTGGGCTGTCCCATTATGGACCGCAAAATCTTGTGGGCCTTTAGTTGGGCCGGCCCATTTAAACTTTATGGGCCACTGTTGGGCCGGTCCACGTGTCAGCATATCATAGGCGCATCTCGCCCATTGGATGAGTGACACCTGTGCCAACGCGGAGCCGACACGTGTTTCCTCCAGCCAATGATGATTTTACACGTGGAAAATCCCCATTGGTCGGGGCTGTTAACGGGTTATCGGATCCAAAACCGGACCCGATAGCTTAACGGCGTTCCGTTACGGTGGATGCCACGTGTTGGTCACCCTTGATGAAAGCACTTCTGTGACACGCGATTTATCGTCATGGAAGTGGACACTTCCGTGATGATAATTTTGGTAATGTCATGGAACACTTCTACAACAACACAGGTATGACTATCTTGATTCTGTCATAAATTTGTCATGGATGTACATGCATGACAAAAAATGCGACCTACTATGACAAACACATATCATCACAAAAGTCTATTTTGTTTGTAGTGAGAAGACCTAGTTGTCCCTGACCCGAAAGGACAGCTGGTAGCGGCTCTAGGTGTTACTCCAGACTGCACAGTGCTGTATCTGTCTTGTTTAACCTAGGGTGAGCTTCCAGAGGATGAGCTTTTTGCATGATAGATTATCTGTCATTCTAAGTCCATGACTATCATCAACGGCGAGTTACACAGATGCAGTGTGACAGGTGTATTTCAATGTTGTGTTTCTCCTTAGGAGGGTCATGAAATTTTACAAGAAATCCATGCTGGTGATTGTGGTGATCATGCCGGGTCAAGATCTCTGGTGGCCAGAGCTTTTCGTCATGGTTTTTATTGGTTGATGGCTCATGCTGATGCAAAGGACATAGTTCGCAAGTTTGATGGTTACTAGAAATTTGCAAGGCAAGTGCATGTGCCGGCTCAAGAATTGAGGATGATTCCAATTACTTGGCCGTTTGCAGTCTGGGGGCTTGACATGGTTGGGCCGTTCAAAATGTCTCAGGACAAGAAAACTCACTTGTTGGTTGCAATTGATAAGTTTACCAAGTGGGTTGAGGCAAAGCCGATCAGTAATTGTGAGGCGGCTACTGCAGTTCAGTTTGTCAAGAAGCTGATTTTCCGCTTTGGTTATCCTCATAGTATCATCACTGATAATGGGACTTATTTGGCTAATGGTGCTATGAAAGAATTTTGTCAAAGAGAGCACATCATGCTTGACGTTTCATCAGTTGCACATCCTCAATCCAATGGTCAGGCAGAACGTGCTAACCAGGAGATCTTGAGAGGAATCAAACCCCGTCTCATGGTTCCTTTAAAAAGGACACCGGGTTGTTGGGTGGAAGATCTTCCTTCGGTTCTTTGGAGCATCAGGACCACCCCAAATAGATCAATGAGTTATACACCCTTCTTCATGGTTTATGGTGCTGAAGCAGTCCTCCCAAGAGATATTCGTCATGACTCACCTAGAGTGGTGGCTTATGTGGAGACTGATAATGAGATGGCGCATAAGAAAATAATGCTTTGGATGCTCTCGAGGAGGAGCATGATCTTGCGGCGGCTCATTCACCAATCTATCAGCAAGACCTACGTCGCTATCACAGCCATAGGGTCGGAAGCCAGACTTTTCAGGAAGGCGACTTAGTGCTTCGTTTGATTCAAGACCAGACAGGGACGCATAAGCTTTCGCCTCCTTTGGAAGGACCTTTTGTGGCCAGCAAAAACCTGAACAATGGTTCATACTACCTCATCGACACACGTGAGAACAAAGATTCACACACATCTGAGGAGGAGACCAACAGGCCATGGAACATTGCTCATCTTCGGCCTTACTACACTTGAGTCATCGACTCTCGTCATTGTACATAACTTTTTCAATGTATATATCTTTTTATGATCAACATAATAAAGCTGGTATCCCCACAATTCGGGGCCTCTGTCATTTCATCTCATATTTTGTGTGCATGAGTCTTTATTGGTTGATCATAAGGTCACTTGGGGGCTTCCAACTCACCAAGTTTAGCTTTCATACCCTCTTGGTCGGCATTAAATGCCATATTATGAGTTAAACCTGCTTGTTTGGAACTTGCTACTCCAACAGGTGACCCGTCATAATCTTGACAGTCAATCTTTTATGACCGTGAACTCGTCATGGTTAAAACAATAGCTTATGTCATGTGAGTGCCGGCTTATAGAGAGCTAGGATAAACTCACCTTTGTGCTTGTTGCTCTCCGTCATGTGGCCCGCCATACTCTTAACAGTCAATCATTATGAACCCGAACTAGTTAAGGTTAAAACGGAGGATTTATGTCACGAGAGAGCCGGCTTACGGGATGAAAGGCTATCAGGCCAAGCTTCTTTGAAGCAAAAAAAATGAGTTTTTCAAAACCAATCTTTTTTGGTTGTGCCTTAAAAGCCGACTTATAAGGTTTTTGTGCATATTTGCAAATTTAATTCCTCTATGTTTGCAGGGATTACTAATATTTGATTATTACAATGGCTATAAGCCGCCGGGTTGTTAAGAATCCGGGTCACAGTGTGCCTATTCTAAGTTGCCATTGGTTAATAACACATGGGTGCTAAAGCTCTAGATTTGCTTTTAAAGCATACAAGATTTTCAGATTTTAAGTCAACAACTGGCATGCTGCCAAGTTATTTAACAACTATGGCGGGTTAAGGATATTGCACTCATTCAAACGCAGATATTCTTTTCAAACAAGGCCATAGCACCCAAAAGAGATCATTTACACTCAAGGGTGACTGGTGCGCGTCGGTCCTAAACAAATGGTTTTTAACCCCTTTCCGCGACGCCATTTGGAACCGTCGCCAAGTGAGTGTGTGTGATAGGGTGTCCTTCCCACACAACCCATAAATCGTCGGGGATAGGCCCTCCTGGGACCCAGGCTGGGGCCGTGTGTGATCGGGCGAGGCATCGAAACCCAATCATTTCCGTAGGTATGTACATCCCACACGGTAATCTGAGAAAATCATTTCCGTAGGTATGTACATCCCACACGGTAATCAGAGAAAATCATTTTTGTAGGTATGTACATCCCACACGGTGAATCCCAGAAAAACATTTCCATTCGTATGTATATCACACACAGTCAATCCAAGGAATATGTTTCCGTTCTTATGTACATCCCAAACAGTCAATCCAGGGAAAACGTTTCCGTTCGGACGTACATCCCACACAGTTTTATGTGTAGGCTCGTGTGTGAAAGGTGTAACTATCACACACGGTCTTCCTTGGTTAACTGTTTGCTTTTATCAACTATATCACACACGATTTGATGAAGAAAACTGTGTGGCATTGGGCTATCCATCGCAAGCGCTTTTACTGCTAGAACCGTTTTCAAAGGTCCATGACACATTTAGCAGGTTTATTAGTTTACAGTTTATAATTCTAGTATTACGCAAATTCACATTTCATATCGAACAACTGTTTGCCAATTTCATATTAGGCACATAAATATATTATAACATCACAGTATGGTAGCTACATGAAAACAACACAATACAACATATAGCTAGTTCAACTTCATAAGAACAATATATTCATTTCCCTAATCGAGATCATCCAGGCTCGTCTTATCCACCTCTGCTTTCAGTTCAGTAAGAACCCGTTTTGCACGGGCCAACTGGGAAGGTGCCTCCTCCTTTGCCAACACCATCTTAGCAAAGTCTGATTTAAAAAACCTGAGCTCATTCTCCACCTTCAACTTTTTATCCCGCATCTTGAAATATGCTTTAGCGTTGACAAGACTTTCTCTAAGCCTACGTGTGTTCACTTCCTCATACATGCTCCAGAGCTTCGTTAGGCACATCTTCAAAGACGGTGGCCACTCTTGATCAACCCACTCCAAGTAAGAACACTTCCGTTCATCCTATTATATTTAAAACTAGATCGGTAACAATTGTAGGGGAAATGGGGTTATAGCAACATAGAAAATTACCAATGCTTATTTTGAAAAACTGAAGAAACATGTTAATTATGACATATCTTCTCAAAAAGATCAATGTGCAAATGAAATAATTGGTACTGAGACAACAACCAAATTCTGAAATATCAGAAGCTATAATTAACTACAACGACGCTACAAGTTCTTACTCATGTAAAATAAATAACAAATTGAACATTTTACGAGGAAGGTAAATATAACTGCAGCATAGCGACAGTGTTTGGATGACAGCAAATTGATACTAACAGGTGTGTACATGCACAAATTTAGTAACATAGAACTAATAGCACTAAGGCCGTCCACTATGTATGCCAAAACTGGTGTAAAGACAACTGTTGCTACATCTCGCACCGGTGCCCTGAACTGGCGAGCCGATGCAGCGGAAAAAAATAAGGGACCCGGACTCCGGAGCACGTAGTTGCTCCGATGCCCAGTTCCTTCGTGCCATAATGATTTAGTATTTTACTGCTTGGTTGCTCGGATTTGTGGACCAAAGTTGGCTGCACAAACTGTTGAAGCGGTGCCAAATAATTTTCTAATGGCACCGCTGATGAGATGGCAACAATTTAAGATACTAGGTACAAATTGTGACACTGTCTTAGGATGCGTTTGGTTGAAGGTGTGGTATGAATGGGTTGAGACCGTGACAGTGTCTGAATCACATCTAACAAATGATTTATAACAACGGAAGAGGGTCTAACCTTCTCTGCACATGCCAGAAACTTCCTCCCAGTGTCCACAGAATCAAACGCAAGTAGCTTCACGCATGGAGATTGATGGTGACAACGAGCAGATAGATCTTCAGCCACCCCGCTCCATTCGTTGCCACTGATGGTCTTAGGGAGCTACAAGAGGAAGAAACGACTCAAATCGACCTCTGGGTAAAAATCCTTCATTCCAAGTCATAGCCCGAGAGAGAGAAGAGAGGCATACCCGGGTGGTGAAGGAGTAGTCGCCGGAGGAGGAACCGCTGGAGATGTCTTTGAAGAAGACCATGGTGACCCCGGCGGTAGGATGCGAGACGACGAGAGCGAGGAAGCGGCTATAGCTTTGCAAGGAAGGAAGGAGGAAACAGGGGAAATGTGACTTGTGGTCGGGGAGAAAAGGGGGTGGGGAAGGGAGGCGGGGGTAGATATTTTGGCGGTAGGCCAAAATTTTGGAAATGTGGAGGGAAACTTTGCGCGCGGTGCCACCGGACCATTCACTTTGAACGATTGTGTGCATCGCAAACGATTCTTCTGCTTTACGCGCATGGGATGAGTTTGATAATTCAAATTTTGGTCTCAAGGCATGGGCACATTCACTTTGAACGCGCGCGGTGCCGCCGGATCATTCACTCTGAACGATTGTGTGCATCGCAAACGATTCTTCTGCTTTACGCGCATGGGATGTGTTTGCTAATTCAAATTTTGGTGGAAATTTCCCCGGGTATGTCATTGCATAATTTAACATCGCTTGCTAATTTGGGCACACAAAAGAGCGTACAGAAGACAGACCACACTTACTGAATCGAGCAATTTTAGTAATTACACAAAGCTAGTTGACCTAAACATTGCTCTAACAAAAGACCAACATTAAAAACAAAGCCTAAGTACGCATAATTAAAAATCCGCCGCCGCGCCGGCCTATGCATTGCCGGTGTGAGATGAGACGTCGTTGACTTGTCCTCGCGACATGCCGCCGTTGGTGGACTCCGCGTCCCCCCTACTGAAGTCGACCGCATCCTTGTCCTTGTCCTCGTCCTCAGCGCCGCCCTCGAGGTTGTAGTACTCGTAGTAGTGGCTGCGCCAGAGCTCGCGTTGGTACTCCACCGCTGATTCCTTGACGGACAGACTCTTCTCTACCTCGACCTCGGCCACGCGCAACTCCTCCTCCCGGCGCTCCTCGATCTCCGCCGCCTCCTGCATCTCCAGCTCCCGCTCGGCGACCTCATGAGGAAGCAGGTGCTCCGTGGCCACCGCCGCCTTTTCAGACGTGGGTTGCATGCTGGAGTCTGAGGTGGCCTGGAATATCTTGGCGTGTGCATCCTCGATCTTGGCGTGGATGGACTCGACCCGGGCCAGGGCGACATCAGCGGCACGGACGGCAGCTCGAGCGCTCTCGGCATTTGCAGCCGCCGTCGCAGCAGCAGCTGCAGCCGTCTCGGCTGCTACAGCTGCCTTGCCGGCTGCTGCAGACGCCCTCTTGGCGGAAGTGGCCGCGCTCAATGTGGATGCGGCGGCACTCTCGGCGTAGATGACCATGCTCTCGGCGCAGGCGGCGGTGCTCGGGGGGACGCGGCCATCGTATGGGCCTTCACGAAGCGTTTCCACGGCGTCATCTTTGCAAGAAGGGGGTGCGGGAATGGGGATCGGGATTCATGGATTCGGGGGTTGCCGGTACTAGAGCAGACGAGCCGGCGAAGCTTAAGGAGGGAGACTTAAATAGACCCAGATATTTTCATCGCAAACGGTTCCTAGAAAACAAATGTGTGTGATGTTGTAGATATTTTTTATTAGCTGCGAAAGACGAATTTGAAATAAAGTGCGTAACCAAAACGGTTTGAAAAATCATATTTCTGTACTTTTGTGCGAGTTAATTCCATGTGCAGTAAACTAGAAGGAATTTTTGAACATATTTGTATCACGACATGGACACATATGCATGAATACGTATGCATGGAGTGGCATGGCATTTTAATTCCCAAAAAAATCAGAAACACATGAAACCTTGGTTGATGTAATGTCATGCCACCAAGATGATGTGGTAAAGAAATTGGCATGTTTGACGAAAGTTTGGACACACACCCCTCACAAAACGGAGCAACTCGCTAGAAGGTTCGTGGTTCCGAGAGGGAACAATGCATGTTTGATGGCGAACGTGAGATAGCTTCCTCTTACGGCCATCAAATTTTTTCTACGTCTAACGTGCACTACTACAACCGTCATGTGAAATTTTGGAAAATTCTAGGGGTCATTTGACCTTTTAAAGACACTTAAGTGATTTTCTAACCATTTAATGACCGTAATTCAAATTTGAAATACATCTACATGCAACGCCTAACCAAAACGGTTTGAAAAATCATATATGTGTACTTGTGTGCGAGTTAATTCCATGTGCAGTAAATTAGAAGGAATTTTCAAACATATTGGTCTCACGACATGGACACATGCATACGTATGCATGGAGTGACATGGCATTTTAATTAAAAAAATAGAAAAATGATCAGAAACACATGAAACCTTGGTTGATGTAATGTCATGCCACCAAGATGATGTTGTAAAGAAATTGGCATGTTTGACGAACGTTTGGACACACACCCCTCACAAACCGGAGCAACTCGCTAGAAGGTTCGTGGTTCCGAGATGGAACAATGCATGTTTGATGACGAACGGGAGATTACTTCCTCTTACGGCCTTCAAATTTTTTCCTACGTTTAACGTGCACTAATACAACTGTCATGTGAAAATTTGGTAAATTTCAGGGGTCATTTGACCTTTTAAAGACATTTAAGTGATTTTCTAACCATTTAATGACCGTAATTCAAATTTGAACTACATCTACATGCAACGCCTAACCATAACGGTTTGAAAAACAATATTTTTGTGTACTTGTGTGCGAGTTAATTCCATGTGCGGTAAATTAGAAGGAATTTTCAAACATATTGGTGTCAAGGCATGGGCACATGCATGGAGTGCATGCCATGGCATTTTAATTCCAAAAAATTAAAAAATGATTAGAAAAACGTGAAACCTTGCTTGATTTAATGTCATGCCACCAAGATGATGTGGTAAAGAAATTGGCATGTTTGACGAAAGTTTGGACACACACCCCTCACAAACTGGAGCAACTCTCTAGAAGGTTCGTGGTTCCGAGAGGGACCAATGCATGTTTGATGACTAACGGGAGATAGCTTCCTCTTACGGCCTTGAAATTTTTTCTACGTCTAACGTGCACTACTACAACTGTAATGTGAAATTTTGGAAAATTCTAGGGGTCATTTGGCCTTTCAAAGACATTTAAGTGATTTTCTAACCATTTAATGACCGTAATTCAAATTTGAACTACATCTACATGCAACGCCTAACCAAAATGGTTTGAAAAATCATATCTGTGTACCTGTGTGCGAGTTTATTCCATGTGCAGTAAATTATAAGGTATTTTCAAACATATTGGTCTCACGACATGGACACATGCATACGTATGCATGGAGTGACATGGCATTTTAATTAAAAAAATAGAAGGATGATCAGAAACACATGAAACCTTGGTTGATGTAATGTCATGCCACCAAGATGATATGGTAAAGAAATTGGCAGTTTGACGAACGTTTGGACACATGCCCCTCACAAACCGGAGTAACTCGCTAGAAGGTTCGTGGTTCTGAGAGGGAGCAATGCATGTTTGATGACGAACGGGAGATAGCTTCCTCTTACGACCTTCAAATTTTTTCCTACGTTTAACGTGCAACTGTCATGTGAAAATTTGGTAAATTTCAGGGGTCATTTGACCTTCTACAGACATTTAAGTGATTTTCTAACCATTTAATGACCGTAATTCAAATTTGAACTACATCTACATGCAACGCCTAACCAAAATGGTTTGAAAAATCATATTTTTGTCTACTTGTGTGCGAGTTAATTCCATGTGTGGTAAATTCGAAGGAATTTTCAAACATATTGGTGTGAAGGCATGGGCACGTGCATGGAGTGCATGCCATGGCTTTTAATTCTAAAAAATTAAAAAATGATCAAAAAACATGAAACCTTGCTTGATTTAATGTCATGCCACCAAGATGATGTGGTAAAAAAATTGGCCTGTTTGACGAAAGTTTGGACACACACCCCTCACAAACCGGAGCAACTCACTAGAAGGTTCGTGGTTCCGAGAGGGAACAATGCATGTTTGCTGACAGATGGGAGATAGCTTCCTCTTACGGCCTTCAAATTTTTTCCTAAGTTTAACGTGCACTAATACAACTGTCATGTGGAAATTTGGAAATTTTCAGAGGTCATTTGACCTTTTAAAGACATTTAAGTGATTTTCTAACCATTTAATAACCGTAATTCAAATTTCAACTACATCTACATGCAACGGCTAACCAAAACGGTTTGAAAAAAATCATATTTTTGTGTACTTGTGTGCGAGTTAAAAAATCATCAGACGATGTAAATATCTGGTGTTCAAAAAAGAAAATGTAAAGATCTGGCAAGACAACCGCCCCCCACACGATTGGCACTCTATCTTGCGACTCGAGGTTTGGTAGGTGATTGGCGGGAATCATTAATCAGACGCGGTTCTGTATTGGAAACCGTCAGCTATTATGTTCACACACGGATTTGCTGTGGGAATTGTGTGTAATTCAAACTACAGTACTCGTAAATTCCGGCGACCAGCGTGTGTACTGTCCCCGTCGATCTAGATTCCGGCCGCCAATGAATACTACCTTGCTCACGTCATCCCGCCTGCATTCTCATCACATCCTCCCCTCGCTCGCCCTCTCTCTCTATCTCTCAAATCTCTGCCATGGCACTGTCGGTCTGCCCACGCGCCGACGAGGAGTCGCCGTCCCCCGAGGACGCTCACTCGATTAGCAGCGACAAGGACCCCTACGCGCTGCCTGACGAGGTTGCGCCGGAGCCCCCAACTTTGGATTGGTTTTGGGGCTAGTACAATCTTTGTCTATGGAAGTCGCTGCCGCCGGCTGAGAAAGCCAGGCAAGTGGCGTTCAAGAAGGAGATGGCGGAGGAGGAAGCCAGGTACCAGGCGGCCTGTGAAGCCCGTGATGTCGCCTGGAAAAAGGAGGCGGCGGAGCTTTTGGGGAGGGCGCGTCGTCGTGCCGAGGAGGTGTACAAAGACGGGTACTTCGCGAGGAAGGTCATAGGCGTTGGGCGCCTCGTCGCTGCGTGGAGGTGGGCCGATAAGCTCCAGCGTGCCACCGACGAGGAGCTCCGGTGGGCTGTAGCGACCAGACCTCAAATAGTCTGTGCTGCTGTGCACCAGTGTCATCCCTGGATCAGTAATGCTGACACGCACAGTACAAATGGAGGATTTATAACAGAGTAGCAATCACACACTTATTACATCGAATATCTCCAAAGAGAATAAGTATGATAAATATGGCTTAAGGCCATCTAAATACGATAACAGCGGAAGACTTGGAAGATAAGTGAGTCCATCAACTCCAGCGGCATCACTGAGTATAAGACCACGACCTAAGGCACCTTACTCGTCGTCTGAAAAGTCTGCAACAAGAAACGTTGCAGCCCGAAAACGGGTCAGCACATGGAATATGCTGGCAAAATAACACATAGAGAATAATGAACGTAATAATGCTAGACTACATGCATATATTGCTGGTGGATAGCTCTATGGTTAAAGTTTTTGCGAAAAGCCAATTTTTCCCTACTACAAAGGAATAAATTTTATTTAACTATCATGGTGGTTGTGAAACATTGAGATGGTTGACAGCATCTCAATCCCAATTAATATCATCGTTAACCCAACAAAATTAATTAAGTAACATGATGATGAGATTCACATGATAATCCAGGTACTAGATACTCAAGTTGTCCATAACCGGGGACACGGCTAACCATGATTAGTTTGTACACTCTGCAGAGGTTTGCGCACTTTTCCCCACAAGACTCGATCTCCTCCGTTGGATTTCTCGCACTACTTGGTGTTTGAGAAATGGATGATCGAGACACAGTCTTTCAGAAACAATCACTCTTTACTCTGGGTGGACAGTTACACCTACTTTCCCCTACATCTGCTAGCCCACCTCTTCAAAAGATCATGTAACCTACTCAACTATGCTAGAGCCCATAATAGCTTGTGGCTGCACACGGAAGTTTCCAGTATGAATAATCTTATGATCCCTTTGAGCCTGGGTGGCGGTCCTTATACAAACAGACAACACTGGGTTCCCCAGGTGCCTCAATCCACCCAGATGTGAGTTTTAGTTGCCACCTTAAGTAAACCATTATTAACAATCTCACATCTGTCATGAATATCACTCAAACCCAATCCACGTCTACGAGCATAGCATGGCAATATAATAGCAACGTAGAAGTAACTCCCAAGGGTTTGAAAAATAAAACAGGTAATAGGTACTACCTCATCTACTTCCCAATACCCACAATTTAATTAGATCTTAACCATGCAATGTTTGAGGATTGATCTAATGCAATGAAAACTGGGTATGGAAAGGTATGATCAAAGTGTTACTTGCCTTGCTGATGATCCGCGAAACCTAGCGATTCGAAGTAACAAGCGGCACACTCCGGGTACTCTATCGCAAACAAATAAGCAAACAATAAGTACTCATCTAATGCACAGGTAAAACTCAAATGAAAGATCCAACCAGAAAGTTCAACTTAAGAACTCCGGTTTGCAAAAAGAATCAACTCGAACGAAGCAACGAAAGTCAAACGGCGAAAGAAACAAGCTTCGTTTACTAATCTGGATCTAGGTCAAATTTTACAGTAGCAAAATCTTGTTTGAGTAGGTTAAACAGAAAGAAAATTTCGAGACGAAACTCTAGGCGCTTGAATCGCCTGATTCCGATAAACGAGCGAAAAGTTAAACAGAAACGAAGATCCGATCAGAAATCGAGATCTGAAATAATCGCGGAAAAATCCGACGAAAAAGAAAACTGACGAACGGTTAAAGAACGGACGTTCGTTAATAGTGAAAATCCGACGAACACGTTCCTTAAAACGAACGGGTCGGTAAACGTTCACTAAATAATAAAACCGAAGAAAATAAACCGATCTAGGGTTTAAAAAAAACGAACGGTTCTTTAAAAAAAAACGGCAACGGCGTCGGATCGATACCTCGTCGGGACGGGGCTCCGGCGGGGTCCGGCGAGGGGGCGGCGAGGGCGGCGGGGTGCGGCGGGGCTTGGGGCGGCGAGGGGCGGCGGGGTGCGGCTCCGGCGGCGGCAACGGGCGGCGGCGCTCGCGGCTCCGGCGGGGCTCGGCTCAGGCGGGGACGGGGTGAAGGGGGGGGTGGCGGCGGTATTTAAGGAGGGGGGCTGCTTGGAGGAGGGGCAAAGGCGGCGGCGGCTCCCGTGCTCGCCACGGACTTGGGCGGCGGCGGCGCATACGCGCGGAGGAGACGGCGCGGCTGGGCCTCGGCCCGGTCGGGCGCGCGCGAGTTTTTTTTTTAAACATTCCGCCGAAAACAATTCATAGAAAAATAAATAAAAATCCAAAAAAGATAAAACAAATTTTCCCCGTCTAGTTAAAATAATTAGAACAGGGTGAACATTTTTTTGACACAAAAATGTAGTTTAGAGAATGTGAATTTTTTAATGCGATTAAAATTGCAAATAAAATCCGAATAAAATCCAATATCTGATTTTAATATTTTTCCTCCAATATTTCAATTGTTTTGGAGAAGTCATATTTTCTCCTCTTATTTATTTTAATGTGAAATATTTTTCCGGAGAGAAAATAATTAAAACCAAAATCCTCGTTTTATTATTTGATAAAATCAAATATGAACAATCGAGAAAATCCCCAACTCTCTCCGAGGGTCCTTGAGTTGCTTAGGATTTATCGAGGATTTGTCAAAATGCAATAAAAATATGCTATGCGTTGAATGATCTATGTATAACATTCCAAATTGAAAATTTGGGATGTTACATGGGCGCCCAACAAAATGGCAAGATCGGCCGCGCGCGTCCGCCAGCAAGAGGCAGATCGGTACGTCAAGCGCTGCGAGGCAGAGGAGTCGGAGTACTGCCTCCGCACTGGGAAGACGCCGCGCACCAGGGAGCTGCTGGCGAGGGGCTGCCGGAATACTGGCCCCAGGAGGGATTGTTAGTTTTAGTGTTGTTCGTTTTCAATTTTATGCATTGTACCTAGTAGTTAAGTATCATCACGTATATGTGATGATATTATATATATACATATATATATATTCTGTGATGAACTAATGAACAATTAATATATATATATATATATTATGAATTCCGTTTTCTATCTGTTTTTGTATACTAATTTGAATCTAGCTGTTATCATCCACATATACAGAATGGAAAGCGTATATACACACATTGAAACAGAACATATAAGAATGGAAAACAGAGTACAAACATTGAAATAGAGCAATAAACAGAGCAATACTATGATTGCTGTGAATACATAGCAATCCACGTCGAAACGACTTTCCAAAATAAAACGCGTCCACGAGACCATGACCAGCAGCCCTTGCCTAGGGTAGCTCTTGGCTCTGCCTGAACTCGTGCAGGCGTTCGTCCAAGCGATCGACACGCTTGCGGTACATCTGGAGCATGATCTCGAGCTCCAAGTTGGCTATTTCACCGGAGATCACTAGCTCGACGATGCGACGGCCATGTTCCTCCACTGCGCCCAGGTGGACACCTGGGCCAAGGAGGCGGTCGAGCCTACGGACCAGTGCGTTGGCATCTAGCGGGCCGCAGACAAGGCGAATGGCGGCACCCACGCGAACGGCGCGGCGGGCGTCCGGTGCAAGTACGGCGCGGCTGGCCTCTGGTGCAAGTACGACGCTGAGGGCCTCTGCCCACTCCTGGCGAGGAATGGGGGTACTGACGGGATGTGTACCCAGCTGCGACACCGTGTTGATAGCAGGCAAGCGCCGATGGATCCGTTGTTGCTGTGCGGCACGCCACGCGTCTCACTCTGCGGTGCTCCAACGGTCTCACCGTGCGGTGAGCCGCAGCCTATCGGCGCGGATGCGCCTAGCTTGCTCTGCGGCGCGCCATCGATCATGTTGTGCGGCGAGCTGCAACCTGTCGGCGTTGACATGCCTATCTTGATCCGCGGCGCTCAAGCGCCATGCGCCAAAGGTCTGCTCAACCCAGGCGATGACGCGCATCACGGCGTCGTCCATCGCGTTGCCGGGGAGCGCCTGGGCCTCGATGGGCTGTGGCGCCTGCTTGTTTTCCTCGTCGACGAGGTTGATGGCAGAGGCGGCGCTTTGGTGGGTTGGCATGCTTGGAAAAGGTGGATGTGCTACAGGCTGCGCTTGTCGCCTCCGTGCGTCGCGCGCCCCCTATGCGCAATATAGCAGGGTGGCAGGAAACAGGTGAGGAAATGGCGGGAAACGGTGGCGTGTTCATAAAACGCCATCAATTAATGGAAACTTAGTATCGAGCTAGCACAAGTCGTAGATGATGAACAGATGAACACGGACCACACTAGGGAACCCGTCGGTGATGAATTCATCAATCCCAAATGGTTGAATACAAGCAAGTGTTTGCCCACAACACACATGGCCTATTCCATCACAAATAGGTTGGATGGATCAACTGTATGCCACGTATCGCACATTGTCAAAAAGTAATGCGGTAGACCTTCTTTAATTAACATGTATTAAAAAATAA
Organism: Triticum aestivum; assembly: GCF_018294505.1. Classification (NCBI taxonomy): domain Eukaryota; kingdom Viridiplantae; phylum Streptophyta; class Magnoliopsida; order Poales; family Poaceae; genus Triticum; species Triticum aestivum. The sequence goes on from NC_057796.1 coordinate 186,756,254, forward strand.
AAAAACAAGGACCTCGAGGTTAAATTAGCTGAGGGAATGGGGCATTTCGGTCATTTGACCGAAATGACCCATCCCATCAGCTAATTTAACATCGACACAACTTCCCATCCAGTCACCCATCCGATGGTTGCTCCAGCCTGAGCACACTTAACTTGATAGTTTTCTTACATGAGCTACTAGTGGAACAGCTAGTCCTTGCTGATAGGAATGCCTCTTCACATCCTTATGGCGTATCCGGATGACCGCCCGTCCCACAATGGCCAATAGATGTTGTGTAGACAGAGCATATCACATACGTCTTATTAGAAGCAATCGTCTGTGTTATTATCAGTCTTCGCACACATTTCTGATTACAGACCTGTTTGCCGCGTATCACGCACATCTTGTTATATTGAACCGTTTCTGTTCTCTTGCCTAATCACAAACAGTTCATCCGAGTGAACCATATGTTGTATATCGCACACACCTTCATCTGGCTGCCCGTTTCTTTTGTGTTGCCTAATCACAAATAGTTCATCCGAGTGAACCGTATGTTGTGTATCGTACACGCCTTCATCTGGCTTCCCGTTTCTTTTGTTCCTCCTCATCGCAAATAGTTAATTGAACCGAACCGTATGCCCTTCATCGCACACGCAACTAAAACCTGAACCGTGTTTGATGCATCTGTCATCGCAAACGTTTTATACATTTCTGACGGTTTTCATACACCACCGTTTGCGATTATGGCATCACACATAGTTTCTCGAAGGGTCTCTCATTGTAGTGTTGCGTTAGCAGAATCCTGCAGTAGAGTCGCGGCTTATGTGGAGACTGATAATGAGATGGCGCGTCAGAAAATAATGCTTTGGATGCTCTCGAAGAGGAGCGTGATCTTGCGGCGGCTCGTTCGGCAATCTATCAGCAAGACCAACGACACTATCACAGCGTAGGGTCGGAAGCCAGAATTTTCAGGAAGGCGACTTAGTGCTTTGTTTGATTCAAGATCAGACAGGGATGCATAAACTTTCGCCTCCTTTGGAAGGACCTTTTGTGGTCAGCAAAAACCTGAACAATGGTTCATACTACCTCATTGACATACGTGAGAACAAAGATTCATGCACATCTGAGGAGGAGACCAACATGCCGTGGAACATTGCTCATCTTCGGCCTTACTACACTTGAGTCATTGACTCTTGTCATCGTACATAACTTTGCCAATGTATATATCTGTTTATGATCAGCATAATAAAGCCGGCATCCCCACAATTCGAGGCCTCTGTCGTTTCATCTCATATTTTGTGTGCATGAGTCTTTATTGGTTGATCACAAGGTCACTTGGGGGCTTCCAACTCACTGAGTTTAGCTTTCATACCCTCTTGATCGACATTAAACGCCATATTATCAGTTAAACCTGCTTGTTTGGAACTTGCTACTCCAAGAGGTGACCAGCCGTACTCTTGACAGTTAATATTTTATGACCGTGAACTCGTCATGGTTAAAACAATGGCTTATGTCACGTGAGTGCCGGCTTATAGAGAGCTAGGATAAACTCACCTTTGTGCTTGTTGCTCTCCGTCATGTGGCCCGCCGTACTCTTAACAGTCAATCTTTATGAACCAGAACTAGTTAAGGTTAAAACGGAGGATTTATGTCACGAGAGAGCTGGCTTACGGGATGAAAGGCTATCATGCCAAGCTTCTTTGAAGCAAAACAAATGAGTTTTTCAAAACCAATCTTTTTTGGTTGTGCCTTAAAAGCCGACTTATAAGGTTATTGTGCATATTTGCAAATTTAATTCCTCTATGTTTGCAGGGATTGCTAATATTTGATTATTACAATGGCTATAAGCCGCCAGGTTGTTAAGACTCCGGGTCATAGTGTGTGTGTTCTAAGTCGCCATTGATTAATAACACATGGGTGCTAAAGCTCTAGATTTGCTTTTAAAGCATACAAGATTTTCAGATTTTAAGTCGCCAACTGGCAAGCTGGCAAGTTATTTAACAACTATGGCGGGTTAAGGATATTGCAGTCATTCAAACGCAGATATTCTTTTCAAACAAGGCCATACCACCCAAAAGAGATATGTAGCGATCCGACCTCAGACGGTCACATCTTTGTGTATAAGTGTCATCCCTAGATCGGTAATGCTGACACACACAGTACTCGAGGATTTCTAACAGAGTTTCAATCACACACTTATTACATCGAATGTCTCAAAAGAGAACTTCTTACAATAATATGGCTTAAGGCCATCAAAATAAGATAACTGTGGAAGCATCGAAGGTAAATGAGTCAATCAACTCCAACGGCATAGCTGAGTGCACGACAACGACCTAGCGCACCTTAGTCTTTGTCTGAAAAGTCTGCAACATAATACGTTGCAGCCCGAAACGGGTCAGCACATGGAGTATGCTGGCAAAATAACACTATAGAGCAATGAACAAGAAAACAACTATAACAACATGCATATATGGCTGGTGGAGGCTCTATGGTTATCATTTGCATAAAGCTGGTTTTTCCCTACAACAAAGGAATATATTTTATTTAACTACAAAGTTTGTTGATAAATATTGAGAAGGTTCCTCCAACTCAATCCCAATTAAACAATATTTACAACCCAACAAATTAATTAAGTAGAGGGACGAGATCAAATCAATAATTCAAATACCAGATACTCAAGATGTCCATAACCGGGGACACGGCTAACCATGATTAGTTTATACACTCTGCGGAGGTTTGCGCACTTTTCCCCACAAGACTCGATCTCCTCCGTTGAATTTCTCGCAGTACATGGTGTTTGAGAAATGGATGACCAAGACACAGTCTTTCAGAAGCGTTAACTCTTTACTCTGGGTAGACAGTACCACCTACATCCCCTACATCTGCTAGCCTACCACTGAAAGAGGTCACACAACATACTCAACTATGCCAGAGCCCATAATGGCTTGTGGTTGCACACGAAAGTTTCTATCATGAAAAATCTTATGACCCCTTTGAGCGTGGGTGGAAAACCGTAGGATGATCACACGGGTACTACGGGATATCCCAGGACAACACTGGATTGCTCCAGGTGCCCAGACAACCACTGGGGTGCTCCAGGGTGCCTCAACCAATCCACCCAGATGTGTATTCAAGTAGCCACCTTAAGTTTAACCATTAAGTAAAACTCTCACATCTGTCATGGATGCACTCAAACCCAAACCACATCTACGAGCATAGCATAGCAGGTATAAGCATAACGTAGAAGTAACTCCCAGGGTTTGATACAAGACAATAGGTTCTACCTCATCAACTACTTCCCAATACCCACATGTTAATTAGATCCTAACCATGCAATGTTTCAGGGTTGAATCTAATGCATAAAAGCTGGGTAATAAAAGGGTATGATCAAAGTGTTACTTGCCTTGCTGACGATCTGAAAACCCTATTGACTCGTAGTAGCACGCTTCACACTCCGGAAACTCTATCGTGAACAAACAATAGCATGCATAAGCCCTCAAGCATAAGATGCAAGGGTAAAAATTAAAAGAAAAGATCCAAACTGAAAATTCAACTGAAGAGCTTCGATTTGCAAAAAGAATAAATCGAATCAGAGCTACGAAACTCAAACTACGATCAAAAGAAGTTCGAATTCAAATCTGCTTGAAACCAAATTTTAAATTGTCAAAAACATGTTCAAGTTGATTAACCGGAAAGAGGGAAAACAAGACGAAGATTTTGGCGTTGGTTTCACTGGATTTGGATAAACGAGCAAAAAGTTGCGAGGGTTTGAAGATCAGGGGCTAATCTGTGATAAAAGTATTTGCGGATAGGTCCCTGGACGAAAATAAAATAAAAAGAAAAAACCTATCGAACGAAAGTTCGCTAAGAGAACTAAACGAACGAAAACGTTCGTTAAAACGAACTAAACAGAGAGCGTTCGCTATTTAGAACCGATCGGAATAAATCGAGAAAAATCGAGAAAACCGAAGAAGCCCTAAAAAAACCAATATAGGTTTTATACCTAGAAATCGGCGGGCGGCGGCGGCTGCGGTTTCCGGCGAACGACGGAGCCTAGCGGGACGAGGTAAGGGAGGCGGTGGGATGGGGCGATATATAAAGGGCGAGGGGGTGGCGGTGCCTTGGTGAGGGGGTGGCCATGGGAGTCCGGCTCGGGCTCCCCTTTGCGTCCGTGCGGTGGCGGGGCGACACGGGCTGCGGCCTGCTCGGTTGGGCCTTCGGCCGAGTCGGGCGGGAAGAAGTTTTTTTAAAATAAAATTCCGCCCGAAGAAAAAAATCCTAACAAAAATATAAAAAAATTCATATAATACCAGAAAAATTTCCACCGTTTAAACCTAATATTTAAAAAAAAGTGAACATTTTTCTGGCCTAAAAATGCAATTTTCAAAAATGCATATTTTTCTAATTCAAATAAAATAGCAAATAAAATCCAAGTAAAAGTATAAATTTGATTCTAAAATTTCTCCACCAATATTCCTCTCTTTTGAAGAAGTCATATTATCTTCTCTCTTTTATTTTTTTAATATTGGAAATAATTGGAGAGAAAAATATTAAAACCAAATTGATCCTCTTTTCAAATTTGAGAAAAACACAAATATGAAAATAAACGAAATCCCCAACTCTCTTCTTGGGTCCTTGAGTTGCTTAAGATTTCTAGGATCACAACCAAAATGCAAATAAAATATGATATGCATATGATGACCTATGTATAACATCCAAATTGAAAATTGGGATGTTACAAACCTACCCCCTTAAGATGAATCTCACCCTCGAGATTCGGGTTGGTTAGAAAATAGGTGTGGGTGGTCTTTCCGTAGGTCTTCTCGCTCCCAGGTGGCGTCTTCCTCGGTATGGTGGCTCCACTGAACTTTGCAAAATTTGATAACCTTGCTGCGTGTAACTCGGCTGGCAAACTCGAGAATTTTGACGGGTTTCTCCTCGTAGGTTAGGTCAGTATCCAATTGAATTTCTTCCAGGGGCACTGTATCCCTCAGAGGAATATCGGCCATCTCCGCATGGCACTTCTTCAGGTGGGAAACGTGAAACACATCATGAATTCCTGACAGTCCTTCGGGTAACTCCAACTTGTAGGCAACTTCTCCCATACGCTCCAAAACTCGATATGGTCCTACAAATCTCGGGGCTAACTTTCCCTTAACTCCAAATCATTTAACACCTTGGAGTGGTGACACCCGAAGATATGCCCTATCTCCAATTTCATAGACTACCTCCTTGCGTTTAGTATCCGCATAACTCTTCTGCCCGGACTGGGCTACCTTCAGTCTATCTCGAATCAACTTAACCTTCTCTTTAGATTCCTTGATTAAATCATGTCCAAACAAGTGGCGGTCTCCAACTTCATCCTACATTAGCGGTGTCCTGCACCTCCTTCCATACAAAGCTTCGAAAGGTGCCATCTTCAAACTAGCCTGATAACTGTTGTTGTATGAGAACTCTGCGTAAGGTAAATTGTCATCCCAGCTAGATCCATAATCTAGCGCACAAGCTCTCAACCTGTCCTCCAGAATCTGATTGACTCTCTCGGTTTGTCCATCTATCTGCGTGTGAAAGGCTATACTGAACTCTAGCCTGGTACCCAAAGTCTGGTGCAACTGATTCCAAAACATCGAAGTAAGCTGAGTCCCTCTATCCGATACGATGGTCCTCGGGACTTCATGCAGACATATGATCCTGGTCATATATATCTTGGCCAACTTCGTGCTCGTGTATGTGGTTTTCACTGGGATAAAGTGAGCCACTTTGGTCAAACGATCAACTACTACCCAGATAGAATCATATCCCGATCGTGTCCTGGGTAATCCAATGATGAAATCCATGCCAAGCTTATCCCACTTCCATTCGGGTATCGGCATAGGCTGCAATTATCCTGCCGGCTTCTGATGTTCTGCTTTAACTCTCTGACATACATCACATACAGCTACATACTTGGCAATATCCTTCTTCATACTGGTCCACCAGTAACGTTCCTTAAAATCCAAATACATCTTGGTGTTTCCTGGGTGAATCGAGTATGGCGAATCGTGGGCCTCCTGAAGTATTAACTTCCCGATCTCTGCATTATTGGGTACACATACACGATCCTCAAACCCTAAAGTTTTGTGCTCATCTTCACGAAAACCCTTGGCTTTTCCTTTGCTCATCTTCTCCTTTATCTCAGCAATTTCCTTGTCCTCCTTCTGAGCTTCTCGAATCTTTCCCAATAATGTAGACTGAACTTCCATTGCTGCAACAAAACCTCTTGGAACTATCTCCAAACGAAGTTCCTTGAGATCGTCTGCTAACTCCTGTGGTAATCCTCCGCTTACGAGGGTATTGACATAGCTTTTGCGGCTCAAAGCGTCTGCTACGACATTGGCCTTTCCTGGATGATAATGCAGCTTTGTATCATAATTCTTTATTAACTGCAACCATCTCCTCTGCCTAAGATTCAACTCCTTCTGGGTGAAAATATACTTCGAACTCTTATGATCCGTGTATACATCACTACGGTTTCCAATAAGAAAATGTCTCTAGGTCTTGAGCGCATGCACTACAGCTGCTAACTCCAAATCATGTGTGGCATAATTCAACTCATGAGGTCAAAGCTGTCGTGAGGCATATGAAACAACTCTTCTGTCTTGCATAAGTACACCTCCAAGTCCTTGGCGAGAAGCATCGCAATACACTTGGAATTCCTTGCATATGTCCGAAAGAATTAGCACTGGGGCTGTAACTAACCGCTTCTTCAACTCCTGAAAACTGGCCTCACATTCTTCGGTCCACTTAAACTTGGTGTCCTTCTTCAATAACTCCGTCATGGGTTTTGCAATTTTGGAAAAATTCTCAATGAATCTCCGGTAATATCCCGCGAGTCCAAGAAAACTGCGGATCTCTCCAACTGAGGTGGGTGACAACCACTCAGTGACTGACTGAACCTTGGTAGGGTCTACTGCTATACCTTCTCTTGATATAACATGTCCTAGGAAACCAACTTCCTTCAACTAAAACTCACATTTGCTGATGTTCCATGAGCTTCTCGAGAACTAAACGCAAATGCTCCTTGTGTTCCTCTTCATTCTTTGAGTATACCAATATATCGTCAATGAACACCACAACAATTATCCAAGAACTCCATGAACACCTTATTCATCATACTCATGAAATAGGCAGGGGCATTAGTTAATACAAATGACATAACCGTGTACTCATATAGCCCGTACCTTGTGGTAAAAGCTGTCTTAGGTATATCCTATTCTCGGATCTTCAGCTGGTGGTATCCTGATCGCAGATCGATCATGGAGAATACTTTAGCTCCTGAATTGTACTTCCCTAGTCCATACTTCCTTTTGCGGCTCTCTATCTGCTGCTTCTTCCCTTCAATCGTAAGAGCCCTGTCTACCAACAACTGGTAGTTAGCAAATGTTTCTACCATCAACTGCATACTCAGCTCATCATTCAGCCCTTCCATAAACTTCTCCTGCTTCGCGGCATCTGTGGCCACATCATCTGGGGCATAGCGAGCTAACTTGTTGAACTCATCCACGTACTGCCCCACGGTACGGTTTCCCTGGCGTAAGTTGCGAAACTCACGCTTCTTCATACTCATTGCTCCAGTTGAGACATGGGTTGTGCGGAAAGCTTGCTAAAACTGATCCCATGTGGCATTGGCTATAGGAAAAGTGGTTGTGTAATTCTCCCACCATGAGGCTGCGGGTCCATCCAATTGGTGTGCGGCAAAGCGCACCCTCTCAGCATATGTGCAACCTGCGGTGGTCAGCTCCCTTCCAATCCTGCGGAGCCAGTCATTAGCAACAACCGTCTCAGTACTACTGGAAAACACCGGTGGATTCAACCTCAGAAAACGGGCTAAGTTGTCAACTGGAGGTGGTGCCAGTGGATTGTTGTTGTTGTTGTTGTTGCCTTGGTTCTGGACTAGTAACTGCATCAAGGATTCTACTGTTGGATCAACTAAGTGAGCTCCGGTGGGAAGACAAATCTGGGGTCACGTCTCGGAGGCATCTGATGGGTTCAAAGGGGAGAGATTAGAATAGAGTGAGGTCTAAAGAGAAATCACTACCCATATGCACATGAGACAAACACATTCATATCACATCACTCAATTCAAACAAGGGCATACAATCGATCTAGCTACCGTTACAAAATACTCGGACTATTACTATATACATGGGGGAATACTACTGATAATATGGCGGTCGACTAGAAATTTTGATCGGTGGAAGACTCCATGATATCCGCTCCAGCTTCGTCTTCGTAATCATCATCAATATCGGGGTCGGAGTCGGTGTCGTCGATGATGATGTAGTCTTCAGAACGGATGTCCTCCTCAGGTGTGGGATCTCCCATGAATACTCCTAGCTTCTTCTTCAGGTCCTGATTCTTCTCCAGCAACACTACAACTTCCTCCTCATATCCATCGTGTGTAAACTTGAGTTCCTCTTCAAGCTCCATGTTCCTGGTCATCACCTTCTTCAGATCTAGCATGCTGGCGCACATTTGGTTCTCCTGACGGCGATTGTGCTGGTTTAACTCCTGGATGTAGGCTGCAATGGACTTGTCCCTCCTGGTGCTAAGCATCTCGCATTGCTCATCTCGGCACCCACATATCTGGTAGATGGTGTCCTTAATTTCCTTATTGTAAACTTCGTCGATATGTCCCATGGCGATGTGAGCTGCCATGCTCCTTCCTAGACTCCAGGTTGGTGCATCAAAGGAAAACTCTATGGGCTCCGTAACTGTCTCGAATGTCCTTCCTGGAACATTTACTTGTATCATCCAACGCTCCTCTTCTGGTAAAGTGGTGGTGTAGGTCTCGGTGAAGCTTGGTATTCCGATGTTCAGGTACCTAGTGACTTCCTTCAAGTATCATCCAAAAGGTGTGTCTTCATCCGGTTGAGAAAACTTGTTCCTTGGGTCCGCCATCTATAGAGTGGAAAATGGAGAAGAGTCAGAAATGAGTAGAGAAGAGTGAACTATGGTTTATCTTAGTGGTTGCGTCCTAAAGTCAGCGTGTGCTCTGATACCATTTTGTAGCGATCCGACCTCAGACGGTCGAATCTCTGTGTATAAGTGTCATCCGTGGATCGGTAATGCTGACACACACAGTACTCGAGGATTTCTAACAGAGTTTCAATCACACACTTATTACATCGAATGTCTCAAAAGAGAACTTCTTACAATAATATGGCTTAAGGCCATCAAAATAAGATAACTGTGGAAGCATCGAAGGTAAATGAGTCAATCAACTCCAACGGCATAGCTGAGTGCACGACAACGACCTAGCGCACCTTACTCTTCATATGAAAAGTCTGAACATAATACGTTGCAGCCCGAAACGGGTCAACACATGGAATATGCTGGCAAAATAACACTATAGAGCAATGAGCAAGAAAACAGCTATAACTACATGCATATATGGCTGGTGGAGGCTCTATGGTCATCATTTGCATAAAGCTGGTTTTTCCCTACAATAAAGGAATATATTTTATTTAACTACAAAGTTTGTTGATAAATATTGAGAAGGTTTCTCCAACTCAATCCCAATTAAACAATATTTACAACCCAACAAATTAATTAAGTAGATTGACGAGATCAAATCAATAATTCAAATACCAGATACTCAAGATGTCCATAACCGGGGACATGGCTAACCATGATTAGTTTATACACTCTGCAGAGGTTTGCGCACTTTTCCCCACAAGACTCGATCTCCTCCGTTGAATTTCTCGCACTACATGGTGTTTGAGAAACGGATGACCGTGACACAGTCTTTTAGAAGCGTTAGCTCTTTACTCTGGGTGGACAGTACCACCTACATCCCCTACATCTGCTAGCCTACCACTAAAAGAGGTCACACAACATACTCAACTATGCCAGAGCCCATAATGGCTTGTGGCTGCTGTCGGATTTCGGGTTCCGGCAAAACCCTTGAGGTTCGAACACTGGGGTGCGCGCGAAGATCTCTCCCTACCTAATCACACCCTCAGCCTCACCCCAATCTCAAAGCTTCACTCGACAAACTCGCAACACAAGAGACACAAGATTTATACTGGTTCGGGCCACCGCTGTGGTGTAATACCCTACTTTAGTGTGGTGTGGTGCATTGCCTCTTGGGCTAAGGATGAACAGTACAAGGGAAGAACAGCCTCCTGTGGAGAGATGTTCTTGTGCTCGGTGGACTTGCGTGGATGAGGATGATCTGAATCAGTTCAGGATGAGTAGCCTCCTACTTTGGTGGCTAGTCCTATTTATAGAGGCCCTGGTCCTCTCCCCAAATATTGAGCGGGAAGGGATGCCACAACGGCGGATTTGAAGGGAGACAACTAGTACGAGTTATCCTGACTAAAGGTGGTCTTCGCCTGCCAAAGGCTCTGGTGGTGACGCTGTCTTGGGCTCCACGGTGACCTCCTTCTTGCCGTCTTGTTGGTCTTGGTCTCGTTGCACCAAAATGGAAACCTTTGCCTGATGCCTCGGGACTCCTTGCCTGCGCTTGCCCCTTTAGCACCAAAGAGGAAACAAGGACACTGCACGCGCTGGCGCCCGCCTGGCTTCAGTCGTCATGGCTTGCGTCACAGGAACCTCGTGAGGCGTCCCTTGTGTTGAACTCTCCGCCCCTAGCGAGCCAGCCTGGTGAGGTCACTCCCGAGGAGGTCTTGTCTCATCCGCCTCGCGAGGGTCTTGAGCGTTTGCTGGTGAAGATGGGTCGTACAGGGCCGCTGGTGGAGCCACGCCGTGGGCCGCAGGCAGGCAAGTCTGGGGACCCCCATTCCCAGGACGCCGACAGTAGCCCCTGGGCCCAAGGCGCGCTCGGACTTGGCTTCGGGGCGAAGCCAAAGGGCAAGTGCGGAGCACCACGGGCCCCAACAGCCTGCGACCCTGCTCGACGCATGGCGATTGACGGGACGTGGGCGGCCCTGATTCCCCATGCAGCCTTGAAATCCGGCCTGCTAGGTGGCCACGGCGGCCTACACAGTTATTCCCCCATTGCTGGCAACGCACTCCCCAACTTCTTTGCTTCCTCGAACCTTTGCTTCCTCTTCCAATCCGACCCGAACTCAGTCCTCTCCATCGCCATGGCGCCGAACCGAATGGAGAAAGGGAAGAAGCCCCTGTCCTCAGCCAGCCACCTCCGGCCGTCAAGCCTGCCGTCAGCCGATCGCGGGTGCTCAATCAGGAGGCCATGGATAAGGTCCGCCCTGCGCTTGCTACCAGCTTCAACAAATGGGGAGGGACGGTGGCCTAGCCTGCGTCCCGAGCTACCACCGATAGGACAACCACGGAGCTCCAGTTCTTCATTGACGCCCTGTGGGCTGGCCTGGTTCCTCCCTTCTCCGCCTTCTTCAACGCCGTGCTTTCCCATTATCAGATCCATATGCTACACATTGATCCCCAATCCGTCGCCCTTCTCGCTGTCTTCGCCTTTGTCTGCGAGGCCATGGTGGGCATTGCCCCTTCCGTGGCCCTCCTGCGCCATTTCTTCTCGCTGCACCTGACCGACCCCCGCCAGTGCTCGGGGTGCCTGAGCTTCCAGGCCGTGGCAGCGACTGCCGGCTCAGGAGTTGACTTTGAACTCCCGCCGTCTACGAGCGAGTTCCGGACGCGGTGGGTGTATGTTGATGTCGGGGTTCTCAGCCCCTGCTCTCGGCTCCGTCGTTACCCATCGTCCCCAGCTCCGGCTGGGGTCACGAGAAGCTTGCGGGCTCCCGTCTTGCCTTCGTCTGGCTCCGGTTGAGGAGGCTGAAGGACCTTGGTGTGACCGCGCCCAAGGTGATGAAGGAGTTCCTCCAATGTCGCGTCGCCCCACTCCAGCGCCATTCCCAGCCGATGTGGGCCCTGACAGGCGACCAGGATCGCATGAGGCCTCAGCAGTCGGGGCTCCCGGCCGAGGCACGAAGAACGGTGCTTGAAGTCTTGGCAGGTAACCCCTCACCAGGCGATCTGCCGCATGAGGGTTGTTTCCTGTACAGCTGCTCGAACAGGGTGGAGTTCGCGGGGCAGATGCCCCCTTTCGATGAATGGGGGCTGCGCCCAGTCGACCTTGTGGGGCCCCGCGAGAACCCCGTCACCGTGGTTCCTCTCCTCGTCGCCGGCGCCGATCTTGCCCCAAGAGTGGATGCAGGGGGGCTAGTACTGCTGGAGGCCGGACGTGCGGGTGCCGGGGCGTCGGCGCCGCCCAAGGCTCCTGAGGCGCCATCCTCGGGAACCCGAGACTCTCGCCCTGGGGCGGCAGTTGTGGGGGCGATGCAGCCCGCTGCTCTTGAGGCCGAAGTTCCCGAGGCCTCAGCCGACCGTCGTGAGGCGGAGCCCGACAGCTCTCCCTAGCTTGGCGCTCCTGAGGTCGTCTCCTTCGGCGCTCGTCTATTTGCGCCCTGCGCTGGCCGCCACGTCCAGTGCTTTGGCAGGCTCCGAGTGGACTTCGAAGCGCTCCGCAAGAGGAAGGGATTCCCAAGCTGCACCAGTGGTGCCTGCCGTTGAAACAGAGGAAGTACATCGCCATAGATGAGTAAGTACCTTATCTTTGTGATCCCTTGAGTACTGCTTCCCTTCCTGACGGTGGCTCTTCAGGATCCCTTCTACTAAGGTCGCGAAGCCTCCCAGGAAGCAGCCTCCTCCTGCCTCGAATCTCCTGCTGGCCTTGAGCGTCCCGAGCCAGCTTGTCGCCCCTGGCGCGAGGTTGGCCGCAGAGATAGACACGCGAGCCTGGCATCTCGGACCCTCGCTCCTGCTGTCTCTTCTTTGTGGCCTCGCCAGAGGTGCGACGAGTGTGCCAAGGGCTCCTCCTCTGGTTGTGGATGGCGGCTGGATGGCTTCGGTCTTGGCTTCCTCTTCGAGCGGCGAGCCTCATTCTGACCGAGCTCCCGCCGAAGTCCAGTCGGCGACCGGGGGGGGGGGGGGGGTTGGGGCGCCAGCCCTCAGCCCTCTGCTAAAAGGGGGGAGCCGCTTCGGATTCCGTCGGCGGCCCCCGCTGTGGAGGACGGAATCGGCCGCGCACTCAAGTTTGCGCACGAACGGGGTGTCGTACGCCATGAGCTCTTTCAGGAGGCAATGGGCGTGATGAGCCGGCTTGGTGGAGAGCTCGTGGAGGTAGACGCACACCTCGAGGCCGAGGGTCTTCGGCTGGTGGAGGAGTGGAATAAACTGAAGGTGGCCATCAACCTCGGGCACCACCAGCGCGAGCTTGATAACGCGAAGGCCGAGGCGTCTCTAGCGACCTTGCGTGAGGCCTGCGCTCGAGCCTTGGAAGAGGCCAGGGAAGCGGATCGTTGCCGCGGGATTGCAGAGAAACGCGCGTGGGAGCTCCAAGCCTGGAGCGCCTCATTGGAGCGGCAAGTGGAGGCGCGCAAAACCGCCCTAGCGTCGATGAAGGGGATGCCTGTCGAGGATGAAGAGATTGAAGTGCGAGGAAGCGCTGGCGCTCGAAGCCACGGAGCGCAACCTTAAGCTTGAGAGGTTGGAGACGAAGGAGCGCCAGGTTGCCCAAGCGGAGGATGCCACTAACACGTGCGAGGCGAGTATCCAGAAGTAGGTCGACAACAGAGTGGCCGAGGCGCCCGCGGATCTTGTCGGCAGGTACGACCTGAAGCTGGAGCTTGTGGAAGCCGAGGCTGTGGGCTGGACTACTGCCCTCAGGACAGAGTTGGCTGAGGTGGAGCAGCACGAGAAAGCCGCCGCAGCCGCCCTGGTCTCTGCGCAGGCTGAGCTGGCTTCCGCCCGCGCCGAGCTACTTTCTCTTCAGCAGCGAGTCGCCAATGTTCAGTCCTTCGCGCCGCAGAGCAGGGAGGAAGTGCTTCAACGGCGAAAGCTGGAGAGCGTGCACGCCCCCATGCTCCAAGGCCTCAGGAACAGGGCCAACACGGCACTGGGCAACATCTGCGACGAAAATGCCCCTCATCCCCATGCGAACGATTATGCAAGTCACCTCCGCTTCTTCACCAACGTGGTGACGCGTTTGGAGAACCGGTCCGAGAGGGCATGCCAGCTTGTTGAAGAGAGGAGTCGTGGCCTGCTCGGGCGCGCGTTCTCCCGCGTCTTCAGCCACCTCCAGAACACCTACCCCAACTTTGATTTTGACGCCGCCATTGCCCCATACCTGAGGCCATCTGGGGCGACCTGGCGCGATGGGTGGAAGACAATGTGGATGCGCTGGTCAGGGCCTTCGCTTCCGATGATGACGCGGTGGTGGTCAAGGCGGATGAAGGCGACGTGGTCGACGACGGCGAGGGTGGCGCCGGCGACGGTGATGGTGATGCCAGCGACGGCGACAGCGACGCCAGCGTCCCTCCCGAAGGCGACCCAGGAGACGCAGTGAGCGACATGTCCGATTGAATCCGTGCTTCCCTGCTATTTATCCTGCATGCGAAAACTCGGGCGCGGCCCTGGAAGTTGTAAGAGCATTTTGGGAGGGGAAGCCCCTGATGTAAACAGATTACTGCCTCTATTCTTTAGGCCAAGCTGGATATGTGTCCTCATGAGCCCGTGAGTCTTGTTGCGAGTTTGCTGCTGTGATTTACCTTAGCCAGGACAGGTCCTGAACTGGCTTGTGAGGTTGGGAGTTTCTGAGGAGCCTGTCGATCCGCCTGAGAGGGCCTCGCGAGAAGCAAGCGCCGGCCATAGCAGGGCATGTGTGCAGCACGCGCGCTATGCCCAGCCCCCGCTCGCGAGGGGCTCGCGAGGGGGAGGCAGCAGGTGTGAACTCCAAATCAAGGCAAGGAACCAGATTCCAAGATATCGCACAAACGAGAAAAGACGCCCCCCCCCCGCGCGCACACCAGTGAAAATTCGACATCAACTTAAAGAGGTTAAAAGCAAATGGCCGCGTTCGGCGCCTAGTATAGTCTTCTCGTCTTCTCACCAGCGCGGAGCTAAGTGCTGCCACTAGGACGTGGGAGGGAGCCCCCGAGGCCCGAGGGCGGCACTCCTGAGACTCCGGGGCGTGTACATCCCCACTCATTATTACGTGAGCGTGTCACGAGCGGAGACCTTCATAGGAGCGAGCCTTACTTCATATCACCGAACGAGGGCCCCGCCTTGCGCCACCCTCGACCACCATTGGGGGCGTCCGAAAACCAGGACAACACCAAGGGGCAAAGGGGACGCCAGCGGCACCCTCGGCGACCACGGGTCCTCTGCTGGGGGAAGGCTCACCAGCGCCTCCCCGGCAGAGGGCCTACATCCGGGGGACGCCCTGCTCCGTGCGGCGCGGGGAGGGGCCTTGCTCCCGGCCCCTCCCCTGCAGCCCCAAGTGCGCTCCTCCTGGCGGAAGGGAGGCTGTCGAGCCGGGGGCCACCGTCTGCCGTTGTGACCTGATGCTCCTGGGACCCATGGTTAGCGTAAGCTTGCTCCTGAGATATTAGCGGTACCCTGTAGCTGTTGTCGCCGGCACGGTCGGTGAGGCTCCCGGGAGGCTCCTGGAAGGCCTCAGCTTCTAGCGCCTCCTCCCAGCCTGGCTCGAGGAACGAGCCAGGGTCATCTTCCAGCATGTACTCCTGGTCCACCATGCGGAGCACGTAGGCCTTCGAGGCCGTCGCCTCGAAGACCTCGCCGAAGTGCCCCATGCTCCATGTTGCCCGGCCCAGCGCACCGCCCTGAGGATGGTAGGGCGGCATCCCGCCGGGGCCGTAGGTGGCGACGCTCGTGCCCGCGCTCATCGGAGGTGGCGCGGGTGTGATTGGGCGTCCGGTGCTGCTGGTCACGCCGGTGTCGATGAAGGCTCTTGGTGCGCTCGGGGGTACGCGGGCGCGGCGGGGCCTGCCATGTGATCCGGCCACGGCCTGAGGCGTAAGCAGGGAGCAAAAGGGCGGTGCACCCAAGGCCCCGACGTCCAGGAGCTCAGCGACGCGCTCCAGCAACGCATCCCGGCCGCTCTCCATTAACCGGCATCGCAGCAGCTCCCGAGCCACCATGAGCGCGGCCCTTATGTTTGCTTGTTCCTGTCGGGTGTGCGGCGCTGTGGCTGCAGCATGGCTTAAGGCCCTTGCGGCTGCCCGCGCTTGTCGTGGAGTAAGGGCGGATGGCGTGTGACCACGCCGCCCGCGCCCCGCAGCGTTTGGCGGTGCGCGTGCTGCCTGGGGCACAGGATTGAGGTCTTCTTGGGCAGTCCTCGAGTCGTCGGACATCGTAACGGCAGAGTGTCGGCGGATCAACTGGCGGAAGGAAAGCTCCGGCGCACCCCTACCTGGCGCGCCAAATGTCGGATTTCGGGTTCCGGCAAAAGCCTTGAGGTTCGAACACTGGGGTGCGCGCGAAGATCTCTCCCTACCTAATCACGCCCTCAGCCTCACCGCGATCTCAAAGCTTAGCTCGACGAACTCGCAACACAAGAGAGACAAGACTTATACTAGTTCGGGCCACCGTTGTGGTGTAATACCCCACTCTAGTGTGGTGTGGTGGATTGCCTCTTGGGCTGAGGATGAACAATACAAGGGAAGAACAGCCTCCTGAGGAGAGGTGTTCTTGTGCTCGATGGACTTGTGTGGATGAGTATGATCTGAATCAGTTCAGGATGAGTTGCCTCCTACTGTGGTGGCTAGTCCTACTTATAGAGGCCCTTGTCCTCTCCCCAAATATTGAGCGGGAAGGGATGCCACAGCGGCCAATTTGAAGGGAGACAGCTAGTACGAGTTATCCTGACAAAAGGTGGTCTTCGCCTCCCGAAGGCTCTGGTGGTGACACCTACTTGGGCTCCACTGTGACCTCCATCTTGCCGTCCTGCTGGTCTTGGTCTCATTGCACCAATATGGAAACCTTTGCCTAATGCCTTGGGACTCCTCGCCTGCGCTTGCCCCTTTAGCACCAAAGAGGAAACAAGGACACTGCGCGCGCTGGCGCCCGCCTGGCGCCCACCTGGCTCCAGTCGTCATGGCTTGCGTCACAGGAACCTCGCGAGGTGTCCCTTGCCTTGAACTCTCCGCCCCTCGCGAGCCAGCCTGGTGAGGTCGCTCCTGAGGAGGTATTGTGCCGTCCGCCTTGCGAGGCTTGGACCCTCGCGAGGGTCTTGAGCATTTGCTGGTGAAGATAAGCCGTACAGGGCCGCTGGTGGAGCCACGCCGTGGGCCGCAGGCAGGCAAGTCTGGGGACCCCCATTCCCAGGACGCCCACAGCTGCACACAGAAGTTTCCAGCATGAAAAATCTTATGATCCCTTTGAGCCTAGGTGGCAAATCGTAGGATGATCACACGGGTACTCCAGGATATCCCAAGACAACGCTGGATTGCTCCAGGTGCCCAGACAACCACTAGGTGCTCCAGGGTGCCTCAACCAATCCACCTAGATGTGTATTAAAGTAGCCACCTTAAGTTTAACCATTAAGTAAAACTCCCACATCTGTCATGGATGCACTCAAACCCAAACCACGTCTACGAGCATAGTATAGCAGGTATAAGCATAACGTAGAAGTAACTCCCAGGGTTTGATACAAGACAATAGGTTCTACCTCATCAACTACTTCCCAATACCCACATGTTAATCAGATCCTAACCATGCAATGTTTGAGGGTTGAATCTAATGCCTAAAAACTGGGTAATAAAAGGGTATGATCAAAGTGTTACTTGCCTTGCTGACGATCTGAAAACCCTAGTGACTTGTAGTAGCACGCTTCACACTCCGGAAACTCTATCGTGAACAAACAATAGCATACATAAGCACTCAAGCATAAGATGCAAGGTTAAAACTCAAAAGAAAATATCCAAACTGAAAATTCAACCAAAGAGCTTCGATATGCAAAAAGAATCAATCGAATCGGAGCTAAGAAACTCAAACTACGATCAAAAAAATTTCGAATTCAAATCTTCTTGAAACCAAATTGTAAATTTTCAAAACCATGTTCAAGTTGGTTAACTGGAAAGAGGGGAACAAGACGAAGATTTTTGCGTTGGTTTCGCTGGATTTGGATAAACGAGCAAAAAGTTGCGCGGGTTTGAAGATCAGGGACTAATTTGTGATAAAAGTATTCGCGGATAGATCCCTGGCCGAAAATAAAATAAAAAGAAAAAACCTATCGAACGAACGTTAGCTAACAGAACTAAACGAACGAAAATGTTCGTTAAAACAAACTAAAAATAGAGCGTTCGCCATTTAGAACCGATCGAAATAAACCGAGAAAAATCAAGAAAACCGAAGAAACCCTAAAAATGATCTAGGTTTTATACCTAGAAACCGGCGAAAAACCAGCGGGAGGCAGCGGTTAGTGGCACGGGGCGGCGGGGTGGCGACAGCGAGTGCGGGTGGCGGCGGCGGCAAGCGCGGGCAGCAGCGGCGGCGGCAGGCGCGGCGGCGGCGGTTTCCGGCGAACGGCGGCGGCTAGCGAGACGAGGTGAGGGAGGAGGCGGTATGGTGGGGCGGTATATAAAGGGCGAGGGGTGGTGGCGGTGCCTTGGCGAGGGGGCGGCCATGGGCGTCCGTGTGGCGGCGGGTCTCCTCCCGCTCGGGAGGAACGCGGCGGGGCGACGCGGGCAGCGGCCTGCTCGGCTGGGCCTTCGGCCCAGTCGGGCGGGAAGAAGTTTTTTTTAAAATAAAATTCCGCCCGAAGAAAAAAATCCTAATAAAAATCTAAGAAAAATCTAAAAACACCAGAAACAATTTCCACCATCTAAACCTAATATTTAGAACAAAGTGAACATTTTTCTGGCCTAAAAATGTAATTTTCAAAAATGCATATTTTTCTAATTCAAATAAAATAGCAAATAAAATCTAAATAGAAGTATAAATTTGATTTTAAAATTTCTCCTCCAATATTCCTCTCTTTTGAAGAAGTCATATTATCTTCTCTCTTTTATTTTTTTAATATTGGAAATAATTGGAGAGAAAATATTAAAACCAAATTGATCCTCTTTTCAAATTTGAGAAAAACTCAAATATGAAAATAAACGAAACCCCGAACTCTCTCCTTGGGTCCTTGAGTTGCTTAAGATTTCTAGGATAACAACCAAAATGAAATAAAATATGATATGCATATGTTGACCTATGTATAACATCCAAATTGAAAATTGGGATGTTAGAAGACCATTTATAGTCAAGGGTGTGGTGATTCAACACAAAGTGCACGATGGCACATCAACGAGGAACAAGTATTTTTTAAGCCTATTACAAGGCTTCAGCAGATCCCAAAAGCAATCTGCTAATCCCCTCGAGGTCCCGTTGATTTCCTGGGCACGCTCAGTGGTCATTCCTATGCCGCCGGTCCTAGACGGCCCTGCCGCGGTGCACACCAGAGACGGGATCATGCTCTCCTGCACCGCATCCTAGCGGCTGGGTGATGGGAGCTCGCTGTCCACTCATCCCAACAGCGTCGTGGGCGATATTGATGAGAGGCAAGTGGGAGCTCTGCTCCTGCATGAGTTGGAGGCCTCCACGACTGGTTGATGAGGAGGTCAGGCCGCACGACAGGGCGGAACGGCGAAGGGAGTGGTGTAGGGTGAGGTGGCGGGGTGGCGTGGGCTAGACCTTGTCCTGCAAGCGACAATTAGAATCAGCAGCGGGGTCTGTCTCCTGAGCCATCACCCATGTGTTGTCTGCTCCTCGCCATGACTTCGGCGCCCACCCCGATAGTGGCGTCAACTACTTAGCATTGTATCCCCAAATATAAATTACCTTCGTAGATACATGGGCCGCCTCCAAACAGCACTCCCCATCCCGTCTAGCTTGCTGCAGGATCTACATAGTGGTGAATAACTGAATACTGAATCGAAGTTGCATATGTGATGTGCCTTATGCATTACTGGTGTTGCTTTGTGTGAAGCATGCTGAGTGCTGAATTGGAGAGACGGAGATGCATATGTATGTGTTTTGCTTGTGTGTGCCTGATGTATGTGCCCTGGTGGTCGAGCGCGGCTCTGGGACGAGGAGCTGCTACAACTATCCAAACTCTTCCTCTGCTTTGACTTCGACCGTGGCAACAACTTGCTCAAAATAGCCATGCTTCTCCCCTCATTTGGCCTCTGCCCTGCCGCGAGGGATGGACTCAGCACGACGATGGGTAATGGCACAGTGGAGTTCAACTAGCTCGCGTCATGCCAATGGGCAGCGTGCAGCTCCTCCTATGGCCCTGGCCCTCCTCCGTCGTCGATCACATGCAGGTCGCCGAGGCCTTCGTCATCTTCAGCAGAGATGGTAGCAGATACATCTCAACTGTCGAGCTCGTGCACTCCATGGCACGCATGGGGCATCCTATATGATGCGGACGGGCTGCCTTGATGCCGCTGCACACATCCCACCCAGTCCTCGCACGAACGACAACATCAGGCCACCGCCGCTGCCTACTCGACACCAAATACGATTCTGTTACTTATTCATCAAGGTAGGTTGCTAGCTAGGTACTCATTGGCACAAGACCTATTGATATTTATTATTATTATTTAATTGTTCCAATCGTAATTAAGTTCATCATCAGGTAGCCAGACAGATTTGTATAGTTGGTTCTAGGGATGATAGGGGCGTTAGTAAATGTTTGAGTAGTTGTTGTTTTTTTCTAGAATATGCACGAGTGTGCATATCATATATTATATATGAAAAGGGTGAAGAACCCTCTACCAGTTTTACATACTATTTACAAGGCCCATGGACCTCCACATCCACACACTCTCTCTACTAGGTGCTACTCACCACCTATCCGCCTAGTTCTTCAAAAGAAGATTGCAAGCTTGATTCAGCCAATTCTTTTCTTAAGCCGGCGAGTTTTAGCTCGCCCAGACTTAATGCTTCCTACAATAATGAAGGAAAATCAGTCGTGATATATGAGTATACTTGTCAAACATTTGACAGGGGTGACATGACAAATATATTCAAGTCCCAAATACATTGCAAGCAATATCCTTGGCACTTGGGGGCTAATGTAATTTGTTCTTTTCCAACATAACACCCGGCCAATCTTCTAAAAAGCCAAGCTGGCCCTTGGGGGCTACGGGTTACTTCTTTAAAGAGATATTACAATGGGAGTCTCGGGTTATCATGTGCATGATAACTCGCCCCTTGGGGGCTACACACAGCTCTTATCTATAATACAAAATCTGGTTCATCTCATGAAGATGAGCCGGCCCTTGGGGGCTACAGATTATTCCTTTACAAGATTATTCATTCGAAAGACCTGGTTCATCTCATGAAGATGAGCTAGCCCTTGGAGGCTACATAAGGTTATATATACATAGTATGAAAAAGGAGCATGTTTATTTTTACCTCATATTTCCGTTTCATCATGTTGACCAGGCCGACTTCTAGTTCACAGCTGGTCTCGAGGCGGTTTAAATAGCCCACATGCAATTCGTCTACACTAAATTCTTCATAGCTTGGTAGGTCAAGCTTATTCTTCCACTTCTCAGACAAGGGGGGTTCAGTATTAGTGGCAACTTTGGTCAGCACACTGGAGATTTCTGGACCTTTATAAGACGTGCCGGTGATGGTAACTTCTTCTTATTTCCTTTCAAAAGAAGGAACTTCTTCAGATGGCTTCAAAGGGCTTGTCGGGTCAACATCTTTTGCCAGATCAACATCCTTTGCTAGGTCCTCAGTGCCAGTCTGAGTATTCATAGCTTCAGTGATTACTGGATTATCTTGAGCAACCGGTGCATCACAATCAGCCAGCTGGCCTTTATTTTCATCAACCCGGGTCTCAGGATTTTCTACATGGAGGTTTTTAGACTCAGGAACATCTTGGGCCATGGATGGCTCGCCAAATTTTCTCTTCTTGGACTTGGCTTTGAACCTGTAACCAAGATGCAGCTTATTCTTATATAATGGAGACTACAGTAAAATGTTCAGTTGGGGAAATGATTACCCTGGGTTTATGATCAGAGTCGGTAGCTGTGTTCTGGTTGAGTCGCCGGATGATGGAGGCGTTTCCTGATAGTTGGAGTCAGAAGGGTTAAGAGGTTGTCTCATGAGACCGGCTCGTGGAAGAGAGAGAGTCAGACTATGAGGCACCTCATTGCGACGTTTCCGTGGAGCCGGCGTGTTGGATAAGCCGGCCACAAGATCTTCAGCACCGCTGCTCCGGTTCTGACGCCTGGACTCATGCTGCTACTTCTTCAAAAGAAAGTTGGGGTCCAAGTAAGCATGAGGGTGAGAAAATCTTAGTTTCCGGATGACCCGCCGTGTTTTCTTTCTTGGCAAAGGTTTTGAGTCGAAGGAGTCAGAAATTACCTCTGCTTCGTTAGCCCGGCTTGTCTCCACATCGTCCTAAGAGGAATCAACATCAATAAGTGACGTGAAAAGTAAACCAAGGGAGTGAAGTTCTACCTCCAACTCATGTAGTTGGAGCAGCTCTTCTGCTGTTGGTTTCTTCTGACGTGCCGGACCACGAGGCTTCACTGCTTTACTCTTCATAGCTGGCAGAGCTGCTGTTATTTTCTTCTTCCAAAAGGGAGAATTGGCCTGTATATATATATATATATATATATATATATATATATGTATGTATATTGGCAGTGGTTTAAAAGGTATGAAGCATAAAAGATAGTTAAGCAAGATGAAGATTTACTCGAAGTACTTACTGCAGGGGCCAGGTTAGAAATGCATAAAAGATAGTTAAGCAAGATGAAGATTTACTCAAAGTACTTACTGCAGGGGCTAGGTTAGAAATGCAGAAAGGCCTCACCCCCGTCTTATTGCAGGCTTCTTGAGGCTCCCCAAGTAGTGACTTGACCATTTCGTTAATTTATCTGTCAGTCAGAGGTTTTTGCTATACCGTTGCGGGTCCTTCACATCACCAGTGTATTGGCACATTAAGCCGCTGCGTCGGCTCAGCGGCAAGATCCTCCATGAGACCCAACAATGGGTCAAATCGACTCTGGTTCAACCGTTGGCTATTAAAGCCCTTATCTTTGAAAATATAGGTGCATACTGAGCGTGCTCTGGGGTGGTTAACCGACCAGGAAGCTCGCTGGAGGTACTGAGCCGGTAGGGGCGATAACCCAGCAAGGGGTTTTCTTCAGCTGGAGCAGTGTTTCCGCAATAGAACCAAGTGCAGTTCCAGCCTTGGGATGGCTGGGCAGTACAACTGAGGGAAAGGTTACATCTATCTGCCTTTGGATGGAAACACTTCCAAGTTCTAGACTGGGCCCATCTGTCATTTCTATCTGGCTGTTGATATAAAAGAAATCTTTGAACACATCAACAGTAGGCTCTTCTTGTAGATACACTTTGTAGAATACTTGAAATTGGCACAGATTGGAGACGGAGTTGGGACCGATATATTGAGGATGAAGCTTATAAAAATGCAGGGCATCCCGGATTTTTTTTGACCCGGGTGGTGAAAAACCATGGAGGAGGCGATCCCTAAAAATTAGAACTTCACCCTCTCCAGGTTGAGGAATAGCCTCAAGACCGGGAACCCGCTAGTTCATAATTTCTTTAGTCAGGAAAACCCCCATATCCACATACTCTTTGAGCGTGAGCTCTGAGACTTGGGAGGCTACCCAGTCACAAGAAGTGGGAGCTTTAGACATGGCTGGCCAAACTAAAAACTGCAGACAAGGAATAAGAGTATGGCGGGTTATAATTCAAATGAGAAGCAACCTAAATGAATACATAATATTTCAGCAGTAATGAGCCAGTTGTGGTTGTAAGACGGCAAACGTATTAAAGTGAGCCATTGAGAAATTATGAGCCGCCCTAACTCACTACAAAAAATACACTTCCGTGAAGATACGTGTTTGTCACAGTAGGTCACGTTTTCTGTCATGCATGTACATCCATGACGATTTTATGACAGAATCAAGATAGTCATACCTGTGCTGTCGTAGAAGTGTTCCATGACATTACCAAAATTATCATCATGGAAGTGTCCACTTCCATGACGATAAATGGCGCGTCATCGAAGTGTTTTCGTCAAGGGTAACTGACATGTGGCATCCACCGTAACGGGTCACCGTTAAGATATCGGGTCCAGTTTTGGATCCGATAACCCGTTAACAGCCTGGACCAATGGTGATTTTCCACATGTAAAATTCTCATTGGCCGGAGGAAACACGTGTTGTCTCACCATTGGGACAGATGTCATCCACTCATTGGACAGGAGGCGCCTATGATACTTTGACATGTGGCACGGCCCAACAGAGGCCCATTCCGGTGAAAAGGCCGGCCCGTTTGACTTGGTCAAAAGGTAACGGCCCGGCCCAAGGAAAGCCTGTTAACGGCCTGTTCGTATATAGCCCATTTATGGCCCGCTAACTCACGGCCCGTTACGGCCTATCGGAATTAAGCCCAATAGCTTCATCTGGGCCGTCCAATATGATTCCAGCACGTTGTAACTTTCGGCCCATGTATGGCCCATGATGTCTTTCGACCCATATGAGGCCCTTTGTAACTCTTGGCCCATTAATGGCCCGTGGTGAATCTGGTCCGTAATGAACAGTGTACCGCTTTATACCCATTAACGGCCCATATTATTCCATTGGTTCGTTTCCAACCCGTGTTATCTTTCGGCCTTCTCAGGGCCCATTTATTCTTGGGTTCATTTCCAGCATTCGATTACTTACGGCCCGTTACTATCCTTTTCTGCTTGTGGGCCAAATTCAGCCCGTGGTTACAATCGGCCATTTGCGGCCCATTAATCCGTTGGGCCGTTTTCATAGCGTCATCAAATACGATTGATTAAGGATGACTCGTTATGGTCGGCCCATGAACGGACGATTCCAACTCTAGCCCATTTACGGCCCATAATGCGGTCTGTTATTGTCCCATGTTTGGCCGATCGATCATACGACCCGTAGAAGGCCCATGGATGCTACGGCCCATAGAAGGCCCATTGATTCTACGGCCCATAGAAGGCCCATTGTTTCTATGGCCCGTAGAAGGCCCATTGTTTCTACGACCCATAGAAGGCCCATTGTTTCTACGACCCGTAGGAGGCCCATGGTAACTACATTAAATATGTAGCCCATGGTTATTGTGGCCTAGTTTTAAAATAGGTTATTGCGGCCACTAGCAAACCGCGGAAAAAGAACTGCACTGACTACAAGCAAACAAATAAACAAGACAACAAGGAAATAAATAAGCAAGCAACTTATGCTATGCTATCACGGTTCTTACACATATTACATCCACTGGGCATCGAAGTTTGCCACCAGTGCAAATATAGGGAACAAAACAGCATATCATATACACTGGTTATCAAAGTTGGCGACCAGTGCTAATAAACGCCGCAGCAAAACAAGTCCAGAACTGAAACCACTTCAGAAGAGCTCAAGAAACGATATCCTGGGTACCCATAATGCTGGCAAGATGGTTAGCAAGCTTATTAACTTTCTCTTGTTTGGCGCTTAAATCCTCCTGCGCTTGTTGTTGCACCAGAAAGTATGCATCTGAATTCTGCAGGGACTTCCTCAGTCCTTCAGCTTCCTGTCACAACACATCTGATCGATGTTTTTCAACTTGAAGTTGAGACTCAAGAAGACGAACTGATTCAGGCAGCGAGTTCGAAGAGCTTGTGCCAGCAGTAGTGGCCAGTAACTCGAACACTAAATCAAGACAGGACTTTTGGGTTGTCTCACTGTCGTCAAGATAGTTTTTATCAGCGTTCTTGGAGACCAACAGGGATGTCTCACTATCTTGAACCTTATCTGAATTACCTCCTTTACCATTGCATACCGGGGTACTGTTCTCCAATATTTTGACCGCATTCTAAAAGAGAAACAAGCAGACAAATCACAAGTTTACCATGTTGTATATGAAACTCATTTTGGTAAATTAGTTCAGTAGTAAAGTGGACAGGATAAAAACATGAAACAAACATATATCTATGTACCATGGTCACTTTATGGTCTATATCATTCTAGTTTTTGTCGCCAAACCAATATAGAGACACAGTTCAAATAATATTTGTTCAAGACAAAGTAGAATAGACAGAATATAAGTGTGGGAAACTACAGAGCAATAACAATACTTGTAATGTGCATGACATGAGAACATAACTATTTATTTAATTGAAACTAAAATCAACATAGAGCAAGTTACAACAGCAAACCAGTTAAAGAAACAGGTTTAAAACATACCTGTTGCGCCATTAGAGTTTCAATTCCATCCTTTAAATTTGAAAATAGTTAGTATGAGTAAATACAGTGATGCAAGAGCAAAGGAGTATGAACCAAAGCTACAAAACCTGACCTGAGAACAATTCTTCTCCTGCTTTAAGCGTTGAGTTGGGATTCAGAGTGGTGGTCCTCGTGCTTTGGGCACTGCAGTTCCCTTACTAACTGCTCGTGTTTGGGTGCTCTGTGGTGGAGACAGTGCTATGTCAACTAGAACTGGGTTACTACCTGCTGGGGTTGGGGTTAGAAGGGGTGTAGCTGGTTCTCTGTCCAACTGGGTAGGGTAATCTGTGAGAGTCTGGGTTATGTGTGGTGGGGTTGGTTCTTGGGCAAGTACAGCCGTGGTTCTATCTGCATCAACTGGTAGCACTATCTTTTCTGAAGACCGTGTTGTTACTCCCTTAGATACTGCCACCACCCTCTCCAATTCAAATGGCTGATAAGCAAGAAAAGTAATTGAATGTACAGACATTGTATGATAGACAGGTGCAATGGATAGTGGGGAATAAAAGAGGGCATGAAATAATTCACATTTATGTTGTCTAACCAAACAGGATAGCATGACAAAATTTCACATATATGATGACTAACTAAATAGGATAGCATGACACAATTTCACATATATGATGGCTAACTAAGAAAGATGGAAAGACATAGTTCAAAATATGATGACTATGTAAACATGATGACATGATATAACTATATAATGTGTTTATTAAATAGGTTACCATGCCATAATTCACATACATGCCGCCTATGGAAACATGATAGCGTGATATAATTCATGGATAGAATGACATAATTCAAAATATGATAACTGTAAACACTAAACAGGATGAGATGATATAACTATATGATGTCTTTATTAAATGGCTTGGCATGCCATAATTCAGATAGATGTTGTCTATGTAAACATGATGTATGATATAATTCAAATATATGATTTATATAGTAAGCAAGTAAGCAGATGGCAATTGCATATATGATGTAAAAAACTAAGCAATGCGAGACAACATGCATGAAATGAGTAATATAACCCTGCCAAGTTTGAGCATAGACCTTAGGGGGGAAATAGGACTGGTCATTAGTCTCTGAATCCTCCTCTGAGGAGCTATCGGTAACCAGCAAGATTCCTGCTTCAGCAG
Source organism: Triticum aestivum (assembly GCF_018294505.1). NCBI lineage: Eukaryota > Viridiplantae > Streptophyta > Magnoliopsida > Poales > Poaceae > Triticum > Triticum aestivum. Next base: position 186,783,414 of record NC_057796.1, read on the forward strand.
GTAGCATTGTCTGCTCTAAATACCTTGTTTCACTCCAGATACTTCCATCACCGCTTCAAATGGCTGATGCATAGGAAGAGTAGTTGAATATACAAATGTTGTTGACAAATGGAACACGTAATAAAAAAAGGATAGCATGATATAATTCACATATATGATGATTAGTTAAACAACATGGCATTGCATAATTCACATATATAATGGCTTGCAACAAGATAGCATTGCATAATTCACATATATAATGTCTTGGAACAAGATGGCATTGCATAACTCATATGGTAATTAGACACTAAACAGGTGGCATTCACACAAAGCATGTCTAAACTAATCAAATGATATAGCAATGCAAGACACCATACGCACGATATGAGCAACATAACCCTGCGAAGTTAGAGCATACACCTCGAGGGGGGGGAATAGGACTGGTCATCTGTCTCTGAATCCTCCTCTGAGGAGCTATCCTTAACCAGCGAGATATGTGCTTCGTCAGATAGCATAGTCTGCTCTGAACACGTTGTTTTCACTCCAGAATTTTCCATCACCGTGTCAAATGGCTGATGTATACGAAGAGTAGTTGAATGTACTATGATAAATGTAATACGTAATGACAAAAAGGATGGCCTGATATAATTCACATATAAGATGACTAGCTAAGTAGGATGGCATTGCAAAGTTCACATATATGATGCCTGGCCAAACAAGATGGTTTTGCATAATTCACATATACGATGAAGAAACTAAACAGATGGCGTTCACACAAAGCATGTCTAAACTAAGCAGATGACATATTTGATGTATAAAGTAAGCAATGCAAGGCACCATATGCATGATATTACCAACATCAGCATGCCAAGTTAGAGCAAAGACCTCAGGGGGTAAATAGGAGTGGTCTTCTCCTTCTGAATCCCCCTCAGAACAGTTATCTTCCTCTTGATTACAATCCGAAATGGGTGGAGGGGGGCTGCCTATGCGCCTACCATGGAGCAACGTTTGCATGCAAATTTATTGCCACGCAAGGCTTGTCTCTTTTGCTCTACATGTTTAGTTCCATTGTGTACAATAACTGACATGCATAGGAATAAAACATAGTGAGATTATGTAAGGAGTGCACGCAGAAATCGAGAGTGATGGTAGTAACCTGTGGATAGACTCAAAACCAATGATAGCAGGCAGATAATGGCTTCACTTAAAAAATACAGATAATGGCTTCTTTACTATTTGTTTCCCACCCAACATGAAACTCATAGTAGACACCGGAGATTAACCAGATAGTAGATAGATACTATTGATTGCGGCCCCGATATGTACCCCACAACCATTTTAAAACTCAAGGACCATTAGTTTGGAGCTGACTCAGAGTCTAATCGGTGAACAGGATGATAAAGTAGCATGTAATATTAAGCGATGCATAACGTAAGCAGACACGAAAGAGTGCGACCTCTCTTCCGGACCCGTGTAGTCCTCGAGGTCATCTGCTCAGTTGATGATGGTAATGTAGTTGTCGTGGCTGCCGGTGGTGGGGAAGAAGATCTCAGGCGGCGAAGGACAGTCTGGAGGCCGAATCCCTGCTGTGCTGGACCCTTCTGTCGTTGGAGCAGCTGAGCTGGGGTGGACGATGACGCAATAGGAGCGGGACAAACCACACAAGGTTTTCTTTGACAACTATCTGTAAGAGAAGTAATTCTGTAAGGGCTCGTTTGAATTGGAGGATTCTAACAACACAGGGATAGGAAATACACAGTAATAGGAGAGGAATGCACGTGCAAAATAGAGAATTTAAAAACACATGATTTCTGCCAATCTGGGTGTTTGGTTCACAAGAATTGGAAGATGACAGGATGCAAAGAAGCATGGTGAGATTAAGTCAAACCACAAGAAAATGTGCGGTTATAATGCTATTATGCTACTATCTCTTAGTCTTATGGTTCATGAATAGGAATTTGAAAAGGAGGACAAGTGGATATTAAAATTCCTACGGTTTTTCTTTCAAGGAGACACTAAAGGAACAAATCCTGCAGTTTTCTTTTGCTCCATTCCTTTGAACCAAATGCATGAATAGTAGTACCATAGGAAACTTTCCAATTCCGATGTTTTTCCCTCAGTTTTTCTTTCAAGCACTGGCGATTCTAGTAGGCAGGCATGGGCAGGGAAAAGCCTGCACTCAAAAAATGTTTCTGTGCTACTTCTACTACTTTGGACCCAGGCCACTTCCCTACTAGCTCAACTCTCAGGCCCATCTACAAATGCACAGCTCAAACATGCAGAGATAAATAATGATGGCGTTCAAGAGAGTCCATCACGGATAACTAAGTTTCCCGGTACCTCACTGCTTGTCATATAGTAGGAGAAACTAATCATATTTCACATTACTACGTGTGCTCAGTGGACAATATATATGTATAACATGAAGAGTAAAAAAGGGATGCAACAAGTGTACAACCTCTTTGGCGAAGCCATGTCGATCTCAGCGTGATTGGGTTGGTCGGTGAGGATGCTCCGGCTGATTTGGCTGTCGGAGGAGGGGAAGAAGATCTTAGGCGTCTGGAGATGGAGCTTGGGGTACTGCTCTGCTGTGATGGAGGGTTTCGTCGTTGGAGCAGCTCCGGTGAGTTGTACGACGGTGAGACCGAAGCAGGACAAGAGAGACAACATTAACCTGAGTGGAATTCTAATAGCATCTCCAATAGATGACGTAAAATAGATAACCACAAAGTGCTAGATGTAAAATACACCAACCACTCATCTCTGAACTTAACTGTCGAAACTGAATTTAACTGTCGAAACTGAATTTTGCTGTCGAAACTGAATTTAACTGTCGAAACTGAATTTTGCTATCGAAACTGAATTTTACTATCGAAACTGAATGCACTAGTAGTAGAAAAGCAGTAGCAGCATCAGCAACGCCCGGAGCAACATCGCGTGCGAGAGCCGGGGTAGCTGGTCGTGTCGCAGCATCTCGGGTAGCAGCTGCAGGGGCTCAAGGGAGAGCAAGATCTGCTGCTCGTGCAGCAACAGCACACGCAAAGAGTAGAGCAACAACACAAGAAAGAGCAAGAGCGAGAGCAGCAGCGCAAGCAAGAGCAAGAGCAAGAGCAGCAGTGCGAGCAAGAACAAGAGCAGACCAGGCAGGGGATCGAGAGCAAGAGCAGAGCAAGAGCGTGAGCGAGAGCCAAAGCAGCAGCAGCTCCTACTGATGTGGACGTCGCTGCCGAGGGAACGACACCATGGAGGAAGTGGTCGGCGACGCCGCCGTGGATGGAGCCGCGCCATGTCGGCTCGGGACCGAGCGCCGGCAGCATCGTGAGATCGAAATCAAGAATAAAATGCGACGATTAGTGTACAACCTCTTTGGTGGCGCCAATTAGGCCTCGGCTTCATTCAAGGAAATGGTGATGATGCTGCTCTTCCGATGGTGCAGGTGCAGACGGCGGTGTGGGAATGGAGGTGGCGCGGAAGACGAGGGGAACGTCGGAGCAGCTCCTTGGAGGTGGAGGACGGGGTGGATGAACCGGCGGGACGACGAGATCGACGACGGATCCTCATCCAGTGCGATGGATGAGGGATGTCGAGGTGTTGCTGTGGACGACGTCGTCGGGGAAGAGGCTCCGCCAGGGTGGCGGACGGAGGAGGGTGTGGGGCTTCATGTGTTTTCGCGGCCTCGGTGTATGAATGGGTGGACAGATGGGATGGGAGCGGGAACCATGGCTTAGGGACGTGCTTGTCCGAAATGTGCGGCAAGTTATGAAAGTACCCCCACTGATTTGAGCTAGGCAGTTCTTTCGGTCCAGGGGTATCACGGGCATTTCGCGTGTCGGGATTTCGCAGGAGGTGGGAGTTTTCGCGCGCGTTGTAATTTTGGGATAGCAGGGCGCGGGTTGAGATGGAGGGAGTTTTCGGAGCACAACGAGACAAAGATATATCTTAAATATTTCGGGGTAACAAGGCGCGGGTCGAAATTTCCGGACAAGCCTAACGTGTACTGTAACAAATCAATTCGCACTTCCATCGACGAAAAATCAAAAAGAAATCAATTCGCACCACACAAGAGAGTCTAGTCCCGTGTACTGTACCAAATCAATTCACACTACAAATGCCAATCAAAACTTTGAATTCATGTTATGTTCAATTAAAATATTTCGCTACGTGTATAATGCATGCATCCTGCTACTCAAATGAACGTTTTAGTGCATTCCAAACGTATATACTACCGCTTCAATATGAACTAAATTTGAATTCATTTCTCTATTTGAATAAGATCTACAATCATGATTGTTGTGAAGTTAAACCATTTGAATTTGTCTCTCTATTTTAATAAGATCTACAATCATCATTATTGTCAAGTTAAACCATCGTTTGTGTATTATCTTCACAGCACACCACATGATTACTGTCGAGTTAGATATGAACTATGTGTACTATATGAACTCGAACTCAATTTTTTGAATCCACTTTATGTTGATTTCAAATCATAGTACATTTCAAGCTCTAGATAGATCTTCATAATCTAAACCATGTCTCATATGTATAATGTGTTTATCACATAATGTATGGTCCCCCGCCCCCTACACCTACAAGTATTTAGATGTGAGTTGCAAATGCCACACATTACCACAAATTCAAATAAAATGTGAGATTGTTCAATATATAGTATGGTTTAGATTGTTCGATATTTAGTTGTGAGCTGCAAACGCCACACATTATCACAAATTCAAATAAAATGTGAGATTGTTCGATGTATTGTATGCTTTAGATTGTTGATATTTAGCTGTGAGTTGCAAACACACCACGCATCATCACATTATGGTATAACATGTCCAAAACCACACCACACGTATCACTGCTATATTCATGCATGCATATGTTTATAACACTATGATCTCCTATTCAAATATATGAATCCACTTTCATACCGAATTATGATCTTTGTTAGTCTCTTACACCCACACAATCCTCTAACCTTTGTAGCTAGTACTAACTTTCTCTCGTGCATGCACACGCCCTCCTCGCCCTCCCCCTCCCTCAGCATTCTATCCATCGCGCACATTCATTTTTTTCTTTAGGTCGTTCTCCCACGGTCTCCACAACTCCTTTCTGACACACACCGATCGATAAACGTCTCCAGCGATGTCTGCCTACAACATACACATGCACCTTCCATCTCCTCCTTTCTGTGTCCATGCCTCGTGTCTCTCATACGGTCCCACACACGTGTAAACTCTCGCCCCTCTTTTCATGGATCTCACAATTGCACACTCCTCCTCCTATCTAGCTAGTAGGCCTCTCGCACCACCTCCTAGCTCCATTTTCTCTGTCTATCCGTCTCGCTGGGCCTTATTTTCCACTAACAAATGGATGTACACCGACCGATCTCCCGCTATACCTATAGCTAGCTAGGTCGTTATAACTCGTTTTCCCCACGCGTCGATCGATCGACCTCATTAGTTATGTCTCTCCCTTCCTCCGACAAACAACAATTGATCTACCGATCTAGTTAGGTCTGCTTACCAAACACATGGTCCCCCTTCATCATCCATGCATGCGTCCCGACACATCTATCACGCACACACACACAAAAACACATCCCCACTCTTATTGATAATATTGTAGTTCTACCCTCAGTTTGTCTAGTAGGCCTCTCCCACCATCTTCGAGAAGCAACTCCATCACCCATCCAACACTCTACCCCTCTCCCTCTCTCTCTCTCTCTCTCTCTCTCTCTCTCTCTCTCTCTCTGTCCCAACCTATTTCCCATCCTTCACTTATGTATGGATGTCGACCGATCTCCCTCAAGACATAGCTGGGTCTCTCCTTCTCAACACATATACGAGTTGATCTACCTCTCTAGTTAGGTCTCTACATCCCCCCTCCCCCCACACACACACCAATACATCGAGCGCTCTAGTCATGTCTTCCTGCCACACACAAAATTTCCCTGTGCCCTCCGACGTTCCGGTAGGTCAGTCGCCCTATATCTTTGACTTGCAGACACACAATTCCGATGGCTCTCTTCATCGATCTCGCACCCACCCACTTAATCCTCTCTTTGACTCTATCGATATCTATGACCCCTCCCTCTCTTCTCGTGGATCGCCCCCTCTATATATGATATAGATAGGCCTCTATTTCACGCACGTTCACTACAAAAAAAAGACACTTCCGTGATGATACGTGTTTGTCACAGTAGGTCGCGTTTTTTGTCATGCATGTACATCCATGACAAATTTATGACAGAATCAAGATAGTCATACCTGTGCTGTCGTAGAAGTGTTCCATGACATTAGCAAAATTATCATCACGGAAGTGTCCACTTCCATGAAGATAAATTGCGCGTCACAGAAGTGCTTTCGTCAAGGGTGACCGACACGTGGCATCCACCGTAACGGAACGCCGTTAAGCTATCGGGTCGGGTTTTGGATCCGATAACCTGTTAACAGCCCTGACCAATGGGGATTTTCCACGTGTAAAATCATCATTGGCTGGAGGAGACACGTGTCAGGTCCGCGTTGGCACAGGTGTCACTCATCCAATGGGCGAGACGCGCCTATGATATGTTGACACGTGGACCGGCCCATCAAGTTTAAATGGGCCGGCCCAACTGATGGCCCACAAGATTTTGCGGACCATAATGAGCTGGCCCAGCTAAAGGCCCACGAGATTTTGTGGACCATAATGGGCTGGCCCAGCTAAAGGCCCACAAGATTTTGCGGGCCATAATGGGCCGGCCCAGGTAAAGGCCCACAAGATTTTTGTGTGCCATAATGGGCCGGCCCAGGTAAAGGCCCACAAGATTCTTACGGATCATAATGGGCCAGCCCAGCTAAAGGCCCACGAGATATAGCCGACATTAATGGGCCGGCCCAGCTGTAGGCCCACAAGATTTTGAGGACCATAGTAGGCCGACCCATTAACTGGCTGCCATGTTTTGGGCCAAATGCCGGCCCATATTTGATTCGGTCCATTAATGGCCTGCCACGCTCCAGGCCTAATAGTGGCCCATATGAGATCCGGCCCGTTAAAAGCCTACCACATTCTGGGCCAAATTACGGCCCAGATCAGGTCCGGCCCTTTAAGAGGCTTTGGGCTCAATTATGGCCCATATCAGATTCGGCCCGTCAACTGGACACTATGCTTTTGGGCCCACTTGCTAAAGGCCCACTTAGTAATTCGGCCTGATATTAGTTTTGGCCTGTTAAGGGCCCGTTTAACATTTCGGCCCTATATTAATTTCGTCCTGTTAAAAGCCCGTCATATAGTTGGGCCTAACTACGGCCCGGTTTGCATCCGGCCTGCTCGCAGCCGATATCTGATTGGGCCAAACAAGGACCGAGACAATTTTTGCCTATTAAAAGCCCGTGATTTGATTCGCACAATCATGGGCCGGGGTTCATTTCGGGCTGCTACCGGCCCGTGAGCTGTTCGGCACGTTTCAGGCCCAACCTACATCGTGATTGCATGACGACCCGATTATGTACCGTAATTTTACGGTTTGGCCAGTTTACTGCGAAGACAGGATATATATATACAGTAAAATAACTGCAGCATCATGAATAAGAAAAAACCTAGACTATACAATAAAGAAATTACGGCATATTACATCCACTGGGCATTAAAGTTCGTCACTATGATAATAAAGCACAAGCAGACAGCAGATTACATACACTGGGCATCAAAGATCGCCACCAGTGCAAATAAACATGCCGATAAAATAATATACAAAACCGACATCACTTCAATAGAGTTCAAGAAAGGTTAGCCCTGCTGGGGAGCTGCAGCGCAAGCAGCTTTGCAAGATGATGAGACTGCGCTTGTTCAACACTTATATCTTCCTCACTCTGAAAGATAAACAAGCAGACAGATGACAGGTTTTGCACATAAAAGTATCAGTGCTGACAATTCATCACATTTCTTACTGATGAATAAAGTGACACGGTTTAAAATTGCATTAACACAATATGGTATTGTTCAGGTCAAGACATGGCAGGAAATGACATTGTGAAGGAGTTGGCAGCTTCACGACACCACTGGATTACAGAGCAAGAACTCATAAGTATCAATGGTTAGTGTGCTGTCAATTTATACCATTTCAGATTGGCAAATGAAGAGACGGTTTAAATAATAGTAGAATGATATGACATTGTTCATAGTTAAGACATTGCAGAATATGACATTATGCTGTAGTGGGTAGGTTCACCACACCACTGGATTACGGATGAAGAACAGAAGCATACATGCAGTGCAAAAGAAGATCACTTGCTCTGTATAGTTTAATTTACATGGTATGAAGAAGGAACTTGGTTGTACAACTGAAAACTTAAATTGAGAAAGGACAAACTTTTGTTTATGAACTACTTAATAAACTTTAAACAAGCAATTTGATGCAAACACCAAAAATAAACAGCTGTTGCAGTCATGCCTAACCAAATATATACAACAAATTTGAAGGCTTGAGATGGACAAACTTACATTATTGGTGAAGACAGGCTCTACAAAGGCCTTGTCCATGCTGATGTGGGGGGGGGGGCAATTCAAGAAGTTTACCACAGAATCTTCTTCAAAAGCATTGCCTTTATTCTACATTTTGTTAAGAGTAAATATAGATGTGATAATATACGAAAAAATGGAGAATATTTAAGATAAGATGAAGAGTGATGCTACATAACCAAGTAGCTATAAATGTAAGTGCAGCGATACAGGCAAAAGGTACAGCCAAGAGCAATGCACAGCTAAACTTCTTCAGTACCAACCTTATGGTAAGAGTAACTATAGATCTGATGTGTAGAAAATGGAGGGCAAAGGAAAATAAGCTGTAGAGTGATGGTACATGAACAACTACCTGTCATTATAAGTACACTGATAAAGGACAACATGTACTTACAAGAACAACGCAGAGCTAAAAAAACATTGGCATTGGATATATTCTACACTAATGTAACCATTCATACAGATCAGATAATTTGGAGCGAACAATTGATAAGCAAGCTATCATGCATACTACTGTCACATAATGAACCAGGTATGTATGCAAGTACAGTGATACAGGACAACATGTACTAACAAGAGCAAAGCAGCGGGCAGCATATTTGCGATATCCTGTCGTTCTTGTCAAACCAGAATTCTTCTTCGAGCAGATTTCCTGCAAAAAAGATCCGTAAGGCACATGCGGAAAAGTAGAAGTTCAAATTGTCATGTGATTTCATAGACAGTACCTCATCCTAGGAACGAGACCAGTGCATAACAAGGTTTTTCCATTCAATGTCTTCTAAATTTAGCACAGGAGAGTTCACCGGAAATTCGTTTATAGACTTGCCATCAAAGTGTGATTTCCTCAGGTAACATCGATACTGCTGCAATGCTTCCTTGAAAAGCACAAGCAAGCTTTGCTCGTCATGACTATCCAGATTGACCCTCGCCTAGTTACAACAATGTAACGTAAATCATTGATGTGTTCAATCAGCAGAAAATAGGAAAATAATAACCATGAATAATAGCACTTACACGTAAGTTGGACAGGAAGATGTGAAAATGGTGTTTGTCTTCACAATAATCTTCCCATGATGGGAATATATGCACGTAGTCCCTAACAACATTGAAAGCATTGTCTTTTAAACTGGGAATAAATGGAATGGGGTTCCAATCTGCAGGAATTGGCCGTCTCTGCAGTTGGGATAGGTCTTTGGCCGGTGGACTTGATGTACTTTTTGCCGGAGTGGGATTTTTCTGTGGTACAGCTGGTGCTATGGCAAATGAAATTGGTATACCTTTCGCTGGAGTGCAGGTCCTGTGTGGTGGGGCTAGTGGTGTGGCCAGTGAAGTATGGGTACAGTCTGCTGGAGTCGGTCCTACGTTTTGTGTCACTGGTTGTACAGCCAATATAAGTGGGGTGCTGTCTGATTTCTCCGGCACCACCACGTTTTTCAAGGACTTTGCTGGTGCTCCTTCAGGTTCGGCAATCACCCTCTTCCTTTTTGATGTCTGATGCACAAGAACAGCATTTGAGTGGAAAAACATGGTATGATGACAGATGGAATATGTATTGATAATGGATGGGCATGGCATCTCGACATATATGATGAGTAAACTAAGCAGATGGCGGTGCAACAAAGTAGAAGAAATGCAAGACAACATATGCAAGATACCCGCAATCAATAAAACATTGCCAAATTAGAATAGGCACCTTGATGGGTGAACAGGACAGGCCATCTGCCTTTGACTCCTCGAGGTTAGAATAGTCATTAGGATCATATTCTGAACAAGAATCAGCAGGTGGGGAGCGTATGAGTTTCATTGCATCCAGAATGGCACTCAATGCCTTGGTGCCAATTTTGTAAGTCATTGCAGTGTTTAGCTTCAAGAGTGGACTGCTTCTAGTGCGACACAAAGCAGCTACACATATCATAGTGTAGATATAACGGGAAAACCTTAAGCATCAGAGTAAAATCAGCAAAGTGGAACTTGCTAGAATATATGTGCTAGTATTGCCGGTACGGCTAGAAAGGCTTCGGATACCAGCTCTCTTCAAGTGAAGGTGCGGTACTGTTAATATCAGTGTAACTCTCAAAGGCGACACAGCTCCCCGCATTTCCTTGCTATTCTTATAGGATTCAAGTGGGCAGGCCACTACAAATCCTATTCCTATGTTTACAAGATCCTACGAATCAAAGAGGCTCAAAGTGTCCATCACAACCGACCGTATAGACCTCTACACTGCAAATGTCCCTGCTCATCTTCAGTACAAGGAACATACTGTACTACTATCATACTCCCTCCGTTCCAAAATATAAGTCTTGGTAGAGATTTCCACTATGGATCACATACAGATGTATCCAGATACATTTTAGAGTGTAGATTCACTCATTTTTCTCCATATGTAGTCCATGGTGGAATCTATACAAAGACTTGTATTTAGGAACGGAGAGAGTACATATTAAAGAAGAACGGAAGAGGAACATGGTAAAGAAGAGCAAGAAGATTTTGGATAATAAAATGTTGGTTGCGCAGTGCCCACACATGATGAACCAGAGCGCATTAAGAATGCAACTCCCAGCTGTCTCTCGACCATTTCAGGCGGTTGGATGAAGATCCTACGTCTCCTAACCCTTCTTCTTCCTCGTCTCTGATTCTTCCCATACAGAACACCGCACGGGCCGCCGGCCGGACCACCGCCCCCACCGCCTGTGTTCCTCCGCCACCCCCACCCCCCGCCCCCGCCCCAACCCCCACCCGCGTCGAGTTTTCTTCGTTCGGCGAGGCCCCACAACCACCCGAGCCCCTTCGATCGCACCGGCGAACTCCGGCGAGCTCTGAAAAAATCGACTGACCCAATTTTGAAATTTAGTCTACTGTGATTTAACTAGTGTGGAATATAAAAGGGGAAAACCATAAGCATTGGGAGTATAGTATTGAGCATGCCATGGGGGATCTGAAGGTGCAAACCGGACAAAGGCAACTTCGCAACCAAGACAAGAAATCAGAGTAAAGCAGTGGCGATCTATTTTCTTGCTGCGATAAATAAGTTGAGCAGATACGAAAGAGTACCGCCTCTGGTGCGGCGCCGTGTACGCATCTGCTGAGAATTTGACGGTGTTGCGGTAGCGATGGCTGTCGGCGGCGTGGAAGCAGATGTAGGAGGGTAGACGGTGGCGGCGGGGCGCGGTGGACGAGACGGTGGTAGGAGCGGCGCCGGCAAGGTGGACGATGGCGGGGATGAAGCGAGAGGACGGGATGCAAGGATCCCGGTCCGAAGCCGTGGATGAGAGAGGTCGATCTCTTGTCATGGACGACGGCGTCGGGGTATCAGCTCCGGCATGGTGCAGGAGGACGGCGGTGGATGGGGTGGTGGACGGCGGCGGACGGAGGAGGGTGGGGTGGAGAGGGTGTTTTGGTGCCCACGGAGTATGAATGGGGAAAACGGAGGTAGAGAGGAAGGGGGGAACCATGTATTCAGGGTGCGCTTGTCTCAAATGCGAGGAAATTTACAAACTTAGCCCCCGTTTCAAATTTCTACTACATCACAGCAACATTAGTCGGTTGGGGATAGGACGGTAATCTCGCATACAAGGAATATTTGCCGACGAGAGTTTGTTTTTGGCGCCCACCGTGTATGAATATGAATCGGGGAGGGAGTCGATTTCGGCCGAGGACACACTGTGTTTTGGCGCCCACCGTGTATGAATCCGGGTGAGAGGCGGTTACGTCATGTTTGGGTGAAATTACAAACCTAGCCCTATCGAAACCTATAGAAATCTAGCAGATAGGCTTTGCGTGGCAGGGATAGGCAGTAGTGATTTCCATCTCGCAGATTTTGGTTTCGGGCGGTTACTGCGACTTTCCCCGCTTCGTTCAAATTTTGCAGAGTGCACGTTTACCGTGCCAACTCAATTCGTATCCCGTTTGTATTCTATTTTTTTTCGGGCGGGATCCATTTTCAATTGGAATTACATTCTATATACATCATTTTTTTTATATATACTTTCAAAAGCACAACAAAGAATTCTGCTCCTTTATATGTATAATATGATTTACAAATACAACGATCTCGAAATCTTAAGGTTGAATTCAAATTTTTTTAACCAAATTATGTTCTACTAAAATGTATGGATCAGTAATATCTACATATTAAATAACATAGATGTACGTGAATTCATATGAGTATGCATGTTTGATAGATCAATTTTGGTTCGAGTATGGATTACATGTATCATCATCTCAAATTCAAATATTTGAATCCCTTTTTTGTGCACTCCTTTCACGCCCATCTCTCTCGCATGCATGCTCCTTCAGGTAGCTATCACTCTCTTTCCTCCATCTCACCCGCACGCTCACTTCATGTTTCTCCTATCCTCGCAAACATGGTCTCTCGACGTCTCCCTTGAGAAGTGTCACACTCTCCCTATCATTATACATTACACGGTTTTCATTATCTCTCACGTCTCTACTGTTCTCTGGTATCACTCGGTACCTAAGCTTTCTTTTTCACCGCCACACACACAGTCTCCACTCGTCTTTCACTTTGTCTTTCTCTCTATGGGATTCTCTCACACACCCTATATGTCTCTACATATGACTCATACCACTAAAATTACTCTCTCTCTCTCTCTCTCTCTCTCTCCTGTAGACACAACATTTGTTGCGGTCTCCTTTTCGTCTCCATCCCAGACTGACATTATTCATTTGTTTACCGATCAGACAACCCCGACTACCGTCTCCTCTCTCTCACAGACACACACACAACTCCTGCTTCCACTCCCCTTCCCGACTACCGTCTCTCTCTCACACACACAAAACTCTCGCTTTCGCACCCCGACTCGTATTTCTCTCACAAACATTTATCGACTAGCTAGCCTCTAGATAGGTTTATACACCCGCACACTCGTGCTTCCACCATCGCATACATGTATCTCTCCCGCTCTTCGTATCTATGTAGATTTTTCTTCCCTTGTTGAGACACGCCATCTCGATCGTGCACACACACACTATCGACTCATTTTAAGCTGATACCTATCGTACACACACTCCTTGTGTCTTTGTCACACATGCACTCCGTCGTCCTCCACTCTCCCTCTCTCTCACACACACATGGGACTTTTTGCAACAACTAGCAAGATGCCCATGCGTTGCACGGAACATCAAGATGCATTTGTATGAGTAGTTTATCTTGTGGGGGAAAAGGATGAACGAGGGAAGGCCTTATTTGTAAATGTGGAGAGGGGTGTGGGTATCTTTTTGCAAAATTGCCATAGTTTGCTTCCTATCCGTCAGATATAGATCGGACGGCCTATATTGCAGGATGGCAGGCACACGATCATCACCGACAATGCTTTTTATAAGAGTAGGGATAAAAAATAGAGTTGGTGATGATGGTGGGCCTGCCATCCTGCAATGTAGGTCGTCCGATTTATATCTGACGTATAGGAAGGAAAATATGGCAATTTACCCGCACTCTTCACCACATTTGCAGATAAGGCCTTCCCTCGTTCATCCTTTTCTCCCACAAGATCTTGATGTTCCGTGCAACGCATGGGCATCTTGATAGTAAGAGTAGAAATTAGACATATACCACTTCTCGAATCTTGAAACCAACAACATTCCTCCCTTATATCATCAAAACCGCCAAAGGAATATATTTTGAGTGAAACATAACATATTTTTAGTGATATACGTATTTCAAAACTAGACTTTTTTTCTATCAAATCGGTGAATATGTATTAATCTACTTTGATCGTGTGGCAACGCATTGGCACATTGCTAGTAGTTATTATAATTTTTTGGACACCAGACAGACAGTGGAGTACATATACGAAGAGAAGAGGCGCACGCACGTAGTCGGCCTCTCGCTGTCTCGCACACATGAGTGTTACGTAAAGGCGACATTAACAAATAAACCCTAAAACCCTAGGTGCATGATTGCTGCATTCACGGGTACCGGGTACATGATGAGGACATCAACACCATTGTTACACCCACAGGCCCTGCTGCTATACATACTGGACCAATTACTAGAGCTCGCGCACGCCAATTAAATTACCAGGTACTTTCGTTTCTTGCTAATGATTCTAATGTTCATGAGAATATGATGCTGCCTAAATTGGATACATTTGTTTTGCTTACAAATGAAGGGCCTAGCTTTGAGAAGGATGAACATTGGAGCAAGAACAAGCATGGAGATGATGGCATGCGCATGGGGAACAAGAACGGAGTTACAAGTGATGATTTCAGGACGTTGAAGCCACCATAATGCGTGCATGAAGCCTTGGACGAAATATACAAGATGCTACTTCATAACTTTCGTCCAGAGGCTATTCTAGGTGCTGCGTCACCTTATTATTGGGCCAGGCCCATGTAATTTCGAAATACATAAGTATAGGCTGTTTTTAGAGTCCGTATGTGTGGGGAAACAAGAGATAGGGTTGGTTTCGGACCCCTTCCTCAAGGGCCACGAAATTCCCCCCCTCTTCCTCCATATATATAGCCCTTAGGGCGTCGTTTAGACTTTGGGTTTTGTTTAGATTAAAAGTTCGCCCTAGCTGCAACTTCGCGTACTTCGTTTGTGTTCAGCGACCAGACAAAGGTGTCACAGAACCCCACCTTGATCAATAAAGCTTTCATCTTATATTCGCAATATCCGGATTGCAATCTCAGTTTCTTGCTTGTTCTTTGTTTGCTCGCAGGAAACAGACCCTCGTGGTCAGGTTGATCGTGCTCCGGCGTGGTCGATAACCTCTCGGAGTTGGTTTAGCGATTGGTAAGGCGCGACGTCCTCGCACGTTCGTAGTCGGATCGTCAAAGTCGACTTCCACCAAAGCGATATCCATCATCTCATCGAAAGACGGGACACCTTTGCCTTTATCAGTACATGGTGGAGCACCTTTGTAGGAATAGTCAGCTCGCGTGATAATTTGATCCATAGGAGTTGATGGTCGGGACTCGGGACCACAGGTGAATGACTTGGAGCGCGGTGGCTCGCCAGTTGCCACGGATAGAGTAGCCACATTTAAAATATCGTTTTTTTAGCGGGGTTAAGAGTTCCGATTTTCAATGGCGCGTTATAAGTAGTTTTAAGAACGATTCGTATGGAGCGAAAATGGAATTCATAGTACTACGTACCTCCTTGGCGTATGGTTGTATGGTTTTTTTTTGCGATGGAGGTTGTATGGGTTTATGTTGCGAGATGTTGAACCTGGTAGTTCTAGGGCAAATACTGTGGTTTAGGTTTAGATGCTGGTTTTCAGTAATGAAAATCGGAAGGGGAAACCCTTCTTTGATTAAAAAAGCTACTACCTCCATTCTGGTTTACTAGTCCCCATCGTACTTTGGGTCAAAGTTTGTCCATGAATTTTACTTGTAAAATGTGAATGGAAAACGAGATTTGCTATACCCAAATAAAAAAGGACTGGAGGGAGTGATTGCTCTGACACGGACGCGACCTCTCATAGCGCAGGCATTGAACCGGCGCGCCGGCCAAGAGGGCCGCACTCGCTGCAGGCCCGGCTGAGCACGCCTCCTCGCCGCGTGCAACCAGCTTAAGACTGCCCCGCCTGCCTTCATTGAATCCACACGTGTGCCAGCAACACGTCCTTCTGCGAGCCGGCAGGCATTTTAGAACACAAAAAATGACTAAAATATTAATTGAGTTTCTGGACTTTTTTTTCTCGAGAGTACGCCAATAGCGTACCTTATCTTTATAGAAGGGAGAAAGACAGTTTACAAGATTCGTGCGATCGATGTGAACATCCATCGCCCGAGCACCCACTCACACCCACCTACAAGAAAATCAAGTGTGATCTCTCACAAAACGGTCTAATCCACCCGCAACCACACCTGCATTATACCACTCGCGGATTTCATCAAGGATGGCTCTAGCTAGCTCACTATAGTCTTTAACTTGCTCTGGCCGATTGAACACCTTGGCGTTCCTTTGCTTCCACAGCATCCAAGCCGCGCCGATGACAACCGAGTCAGAACCTCTCTTGTGTTTCCCTTGGAAACAAGAGCGAGCCCTAAGCCACCACTCCGCAAGTGTGTCCGTGTCATTGGGAATAAGGACATTGATTTGTAGGGAGTCAAAACACGTGTGCCACACCTGGCGAGCGTAAACACACTGCACCACGATGTGCTCAACAGTGTCCTCCTCCTGCAAGAAAGTGTAGCAAGGCGAGGTGTTGTCCTGCGACCCATGTCGCGTCCGTCTGTCAGATGTCCAAAGCCGGTGCTGCACGGCTTTCTGGACTTTTAATGTGCATAATCTAAATATGAATTGCATGCACATGCTTCGGTGCACCAAAGTGGGTTGAAAAATCACATGTGTGTCCTTGGTTGAATTTCTAGGTCCCATGGAAGAAATGAGAATGAAATTCAAACATCTGGGCGTCATGACTCGGCCGAGAACATCGAGAAACTTTGATTTTAAATTCATGTAAATCCAAAACTCGCCTGGAAACCATGAAACTTGGCATGGTGTCATGTCATGGCACTAACATGTTGTGGTAAAAAATTGGGCCGATTTGGAAGCTCATGGTTCTAAGAGGGAACGTGCCACCTTTGAGTGTGAAACGATATACGCTGCCCCCCTTGAGTTTCTTAACAAAGGCAACATAGAACTACATTAGTGCCCTGTTAAATTTTGGAATTATTCCGGGTTCGTTTGTCGTTTTTTATACATTAATTGAGTTTCTGGTCATTTAATGTGCATAAGTCAAATTTGAACTACAAGCACATGCTCTCGTGCACCAAAGTTGGTTGAAAAATCACATTTGTGTCCTCGGGTGAATTTCTAGGTCCCATGCAAGAAATAAGAATAAAATTAAAACATCCGGGCATCGTGGCTCGGCCGAGAACATTGAGAAACTTGGTTTTAAAATTCTTGTAAATCCAAAACACGTCTGAAAATCATGAAACTTGGCATGGATGTCATGTCATGGTACTACCATGTTGTGGTAAAAAAATTGGCCGAATAGGAACAAATTTTGGTATAAGCTTCTTGCAAACCGAAGCTTCTCTCAAGAAGGCTCGTGGTTCTGAGAGGGAACATGCCACCTTTGAGTGCGAAACGATATACGTTGTCCCCCTTGAGTTTATTTACAAAGGCAACATAGAACTACATGAGTGCCCTGTTAAATTTTGGAATTATTCCGGCTTCGTTTGGCCTTATTTACACATTAGTTGAGTTTTTGGTCATTTAATGTGCATAATTCAAATTTGAACTACAAGCACATGCTCCCGTGCACCAAAGTTGGTTGAAAAATCACATTTGTGTCCTCGGCTGAATTTCTACTCCCTCCTTCCATCTATATAGGTCCTAATGCGTTTTTCGAGGCTAACTTTGACCAAACGTTAGAGCAATAATATATGACATGCAACTTACACAAAACATACCTTCAAATTTGTATGTCAAAGGAGCTTCCAATAATATATTTTCATAGTATACATCTCATGTGCTATTAATCTGTCAATAGTCAAAGGTTGTCTTGAAAAACACATTAGGCCCTATATATATGGAAGGAGGGAGTAGGTCCCATGCAAAAAATGAGAATAAAATTCAAACATCTGGGCATCATGGCTTGGTCGAGAACATTGAGAAACTTGGTTTTAAAATCATGAAACTTGGCATGGTGTCATGTCATGGTAGTACCATGCCGTGGTAAAAAAAATTGGCCGAATAGGAACAAATTTTGGTATAAGCTTCTTGCAAATCGGAGCTTCTCTCAAGAAGGCTCGTGGTTCTGGGAGGGAACGTGTCATCTTTGTGTGCATAATTCAAATTTGAAATACAAGCACATGTTCCAGTGCACCAATGTTGGTTGAAAAATCACATGTGTGTCCTCGGGTAAATTTCTAGGTTCCATGCAAGAAATGGGAATGAAATTCAAAATTCTGGGCGTCGTGGCTGGGTTGGAAACATTGAGAAACTTAGTTTTTTAATTCCTGTAAATCCAAAACACGCATGAAAATAATGAAACTTGGCTTGGTGCCATGACATGGCACCAACATGCTGTGGTAAATTTGCAGTCCGATTTGCGAAGGCGCACACATTAATAATCAACAAAGTCATTTTGGAACAAGTGTTGTCACGTTACAATCGGAAACACAAGTATTATTGAAACCGTGGGCATTCTACTTACTAGTACCATTTACGTGCCGCCACATGTCCCCATTTTTTATTAGCTAGGAGGCGCCGTGCAGGGTAGCTATTTGAGTACGAGAGGCGTGCGATCAGACCCCTGCGCGTGCTTATCGGGAGGAGAGCCCTTTGACCTCCATCTGCCGTCCTTTTCTCCCAAGGTCTCCATTAATGGCGCCCGAGCCTCTGTTTAATGGCGTGGCCATGTCTCACTCGACTGAGATTTAAGAGAGAAAAATAAAATCTGAAAGCACGGATCTTGATGTAAGATCCGACGGACCTATATAGCATCTACTGCGACTTATAGCAAGACTGATGAATATATAAGGACGATTAATTTTTTTTTATCAAAGAAGGGCTTGCCCCTTTCGATTTTCATTACTAAAAACCACCACAATTCACAAGAAGTTCAGCACAACTCGTTGAGAAACCACAATTCAAGGGGCAGAGGCACAAGGGGCAGTGGAGCACGGTGAGGTCCATCGAGACCTTAGAGAGCTCCATCGTCGGGTCCTGTTCGGTCTGCATGATCTCACCCTCCTCATGCACAACCATCTCTCGACTTGGGCCGGGGTATTACAAAGCTTTACCGTCACATATTTTATACTACTTCAAGGTGCATTATATCAACACATGCAAGTATCAAAAGGAGAGTCACGGCATGCATGCATGCGTTGTAATTAATGCATCGGTAAACGCAAATTATTGAAATATATCGAGTGCAGTGCTTTGATGTGTTGCGTCAACTCGTACATCAACGAGAAGTTTGATTATCCTCTCCCTCGCGGACTTAACTGCACCTGCCTTTGGCTATATGACAGGTTGGCCACACACCTGTCGGGCCCACCTGTCATACACGCAAAGGCAGGAGCATCCCTCCCTCGCCCATGAGCGTGGGGGCTGGCAAGACTAGGAGAAGCTTTCGCTACACGCTCTCCGTCCCGCACGCGGTGGACATGCAGTAGTTCAATTGGTGTCAGATGGCCAGAAGCGTACTATAGTACACCTCCAGTGCAGTAGTACTCCATCATTGTTCGACTTCCCGAAGAGGCGAAGAGCCAAGCGCAGCCCGGACGCTCGTGTGGCAGTTTCATGTGTAGAGTACTCTAGGATAGCGTGTACCATGCCTGTAAGCTTAAAATCGTTGGGGTCGGCTCCATGCTATGTGGCCGTCTCGAAGTTTTTAAAAAAAATTAAAATAGTCTTCTGGCCCTACCTGACACCCTGGTGATTGTAGTTTGCACGCTCATCCGGTCAAGACAGGAATATATATTTTAATTTGTTTTTTTTCGAAAAGGGGGGACTCCCCGGCCTTTGCATCAGAACGATGCATACAGCCACATATATTTTAATTTGTGGTGGGTAAATGTTAGAGGTTGCAGCAAATATATTGTACACTGCGGGTCTTTCAGCGAAGTTTAGAGGCAAGCATGTGGGGCCAGTGCTATGATGTGTCGCGTCAACTCGTACAACGAGGAGAAGCTTGATTTTACTACACGCCTTCTCCCTCACCCATGCGTGCGGTTGCTCGCAAACGAGGACAGGCTTTTGCTTGGTAGTACTTCTACAACAAGCTATCCGTCCCGCTCGCGGTGGACGGGCATGCAGCAGTGGATTCGACACTGTAGAAGCAGTAGTAGTAACATCATTGTTCGTCTTCTCGAAGAGGCGAAGAGCCAAGCGCAAACCGAACGTTTGCGAACATTGGAGCACGCATATAGCCAGGCTCTTGCATGAGACAAAATTGCTATGTGACCCCACTATTGTACTAGTACGTACAACTACTTGCTAGTATAGCCCTGTAAACCAGAAAGGAGTATTTGCCCTTCTAGAGATTTCAACAAGTGAATAGACTACACCGAGACGGAGTACATATGGAGCAAAATGAGTGAATCTGCACCGTAAATAAATACGTACTAGTTCTATCATTTCCTCTCCGAGGTGCACAATATTGAGTATACTGACTAGTCTCTTTTTGACACGCATTTACGTTTTTTTACACAGTACAGACGCATGCGCTCATATACACGCGCATACACTCACCCCTATGAACGCACACACGCACGACACTATCATCTTGAAATTTACGAAGTCACCATAGGCACCTCGTCGTCGACAATGTAGGAAAATTATGAGGGGGGGTCTCTCCAACAGTGTTCCTTGGCTCGCACCTAGCATCACGGTGGTCGAACTTGGAGTCATTCATCTGGTACACGTGGCATCTCAGATCTGGACACAAGGTGACGCGACCTCTCACTTCCTCCGCCATTTCAAGCGGCGCGCCGGTGGAGGGCTAGCATACTCCAATATTAGGTTGGCTCTATGTGATGTGGCAACTTCATATACTAACCGGATGCTGGCTATACTCCCTCTGTAAATAAATACATGGTGTATTGTTTTATTCCTATCGGCGAGGTAACTTAACGTCTTTTTGCTACTTAATAGGATTACATGCAATGAACTAACCACCGCATGTGATGTTTGGTAGTCTCAAGTCATTGAAAGCATGCACGGGCACGGAGGGGGACGCAGCTGCATTGACTTACTGCACCTGCCTTTGGGTGTATGACACGTGGGTCCAACGGGTGGCTGGCCAACCTGTCATACAGCCAAAGGCAGGTGCAGTAGAGGGGCGAGGAGTAGATGGCCAACACGCACGTGAATTCAACGCAGTCTGCACTTCTCATATAAAGGCTCCCGCCAGTCCAATCTACGAAATCCTACGCACCTACGCACCTAAGGGCAAGAGTGATCACTCCAATCGCAAGATCAGTTGACTAGAAGCTAGACCCATGGAGGCGATGAGCGCGAGCATCAGCCGGCTGTGCCAGATGGTCCACGACGTCGGCCTGCATCCTGGCACCGAGGAATGTCTCCAGGTAGTGCTTGAGGCCGCCAGGGCTAGGGGCTGCTTGGACGACAGCTTCGTCTCCTTGTTCGACGAGGTCCTTGTCGGCTTCCTCGACAAGTTCACCGTCGTAAAGAAGCTCGCGGACGACCTTGACGTATGCCTCCAGCCCATGCGCCCAGGCTCTGCGATGCCTGCCACCCTCAACAGCCTCTATGGTGACAACCTCTTCGACACAATGCTTGGTTTAATTCTCATTCTGATCAAAATTGGCATTCTGACCAAGAACTTACTGAGGTGGTTTTACGTTCTCCATTGGCTATCAAGACAAAGTTTAACTTCCTGTCTAGTGATGATCATCAACACAGTAATTTTGCCAAGGAACTTACAAAATTTGGTTTTTCTCTTCCTCAGTCAAGTATTGCGGTTGGGCATGATTCAAACATTCAAGAGGATCATACTCTGGTTCATACCGAAAAGGTTGTTTTTGGTAGTTTCCAATCGGACATTCCCATGCACAACAAAGGCAATAATTCTATCCGTTTTGGCAACTTCCATTCAGTCTTTAATCCTAATAATCAAGAGCATCAATCTACATTTATTGGCAGTAATTATTGGTCCTCTTATTGGGATTCCATTCCAACATTTATCCTACTACACATTATGGATTTCCGACAGGCGAGATATGATGACTCGCAAATTGTAAAAAATTGGGCCTTGGACTCGGTCCCGTCTGCAGATTTCATTTTTAACAAAGCCAACATATGCTCATGGTGCAAGCAATTGGGCCACCTTGGCCCTAATTGTACAAGTCAGGCTATTGAAACTCAGACGGCCCAGGTAAATCCCTCTGAGCCCAATCCGGACCATTTGCTTTCTGAGACCAGCTCAAATAATTTAAAGCAAAGATTTTCATGCATTATTTGCTCATCTGCGGATCACTTCTCGGATTTATGCCCTTCCAAATTATTTTGCCAATATTGCCACCTTTTAGGTCACTTACCTAATGACTGTGGAAATGCTGATTGTACGTATCTATGGTGGCAACCCAAAGAGATTTCCAAGGAGTTTTCCTCTTCGGATGATGTAATTTTAGGCAAAAATAAAGGCCAGGATTATATTCCTAAGGGTGGGCCTATAGCAAAACAACCTGACGCCTCCTGTGTTATCAACTCAGCGTCACATCAAAATCAGATATCCACTTGCCATAGCTCATTGATTACCTTCCTTGACCGTAATAAAAAAGCAGAGGAATTTACAGCCATCCGATGCAGTATCTATGGCCGGTATGGACACCTGGCAAATTCCTGTTGGCAGGGGAGAGAGGCGAAGAGACTAATATGGAAGCCTAAAACAATTACCGCTGCCGCTACGCATTCCACTTCCCCTTCTCTGCCTACGTCGAGAGCTCCTCCTCCTCCTGCAATACCATGTCAACGTCGTCCCTTACATCCCCACGGGGATGACCATCGAGCTCGGACCGGCCGATCGGATTGTCCGCAGCGACATGGCAGTGCACCCGGTCCCTCCCCTCAACCATGACTTTCTGGCCATTGCCGAGGTGAACCACCATGTCCCGTTCCACCACAAGGCTGCTCTGAGACAGGTAATCACTGGTCTGCTGCATGAATCCAACTTTGCTCTGACTGAAATAGATGATCACCCACTAGGCATTGCTATATATGGATTCCCCAGCCCGCTGATGCGGGACAATGTGGTGGGTACTACCTTTGAGATTGATGCTGAGGAAGAAGGGGATATAAACACTGTAGTTTCTTTTGTTCCGCATGATGAGGCACTCATTATGAGGCTCACTACTTTTGGGCCGGATGTTTGGATTCTTTACATTGGTTTTCCGCAAGATTACCAAACATATCATTACCTGCATAGATCTGTTGATGGTTTTGGCAGTCTGACACATTGGCACAATCCAAGAGGAGATAGAAAACTAGTTCTAATCCATGTCAAAGTAATACACCTTAGGCTGGTTCCAAAGAGCTTGGTGATTCGCCAGCTGAGTGGAAATCGCCATTGCTGGACAGTCTGCGTCACAATGCTGCGAAGTTCTGATTGGAATGCCCATTTGCCTGAAGTTCCTCCTGCTGGAGAAGACCCACCACCTGTAGATGGCATCCCTCACCCTCTCTATGGGGAAGGCCTTAATGCTGAACAGCTTTAACAGATGCAACTCAATAATTGGATGGCGCAACAAGGTGCTGGCAACAATGTTGCAGAAGATGTGGGTGAAAATGCTGCACGCCAGGCTGACATTGAGATACACCCCAATGGGGTGAATGGCCAGCTTCCCCTCCACCTGCACCACCTGCCCTTTATAATTTCCAAGAGTGGTTGGCCAATGAGGGCCTGCAAGTTCAGGGTGGAATTCTGCCAAGCAACAATCTGCAAGACAGCCCTTATGCAGCTTGGAATGATTCCATTTCACACAGCAGCTCCACTTCAAATTCTGACTCTGATGCTCTGGTGCTTGTACCAGCCAGTATTCTGTAGGCCCTGCAAAGGAATGGCTCTCTCAACTTTGCTAATAATACTGTGACTCCACCAGTGCAGCACAATGAGCTGATGATTCCCAGAGAGGAGGTCCAGAACTCACAGATTCAGTTCAACATCTCTGCCACTAATGCTGGTATGAACATTAGTTTCTCTGCTGACAATGAGTTCATGAATGGAATGTTAATTGCTAAACCTCTGTCATATGTGCCCATCACTAATTTTCTTTCAAGATCCATCATGCCAACTCTGGCCACTATTGGCCCTTGGGCCCATGGATATGGCATCAGGCCAACTAGACTGGATTTCAACTGTCCCTCTCTGACTATGAAGGTTCAGTTCAGATTACTTCTTGCATTTCTCAGGGAGAAGCTGATGGAACAGTTACTTCGACTGTCCAGTTCTGGTCCCTTGACAGTGAGGATGTGCAGGCGCTTCCTAATGATAACCAGACAGTGGTGCTCCCTGCAGATAATCAGGCTGTGGATTTCTCTGAAGCTTCTGAAGTTCAGGATACTGTTTCTGGGGCCATAACTGAAGTTCAGGCTGGCTCTTCCAGGGTGGGGCCCCAAGGCAAACGTAGTAAGAATAAAGCTCCAGTTTCTGTTGCCAGTGTGCGTAGAAGTTCGCTCTCCAATAAGTATGACGGTTTCAAGGTGCCTGCCCTAACTGACATCAGGACCAAAACTTCCAAGGTGAAGCCCAGAGTCATCCGAAATGCTGTGTCTGCTGTGGTCATCACTGAGACTACTGAAGATTAGATTGAAGAGGGTTAAATACCACCTCCCATGATAGTTGATCAAATCCAAAACATTGCTGTGCAGAAATGTGCTGTCCCACTGGAGGAAGTAACTGAAGAAGTGCTCATGGCAGACAAGGGGGCTGGTCCTTCTTCTTCTTCATCTTAATTTAAGCTTTAGTTCTTTGCTTTTATGGCCTTTCTTTCGAACTGGATGTTTTGTGTTGGAATATCCGGGGCATGAACTCAGACCCTAAACTTTTGGCTTTATCGAATGCTATTGCTACTAGTGGCTGTTCAGTCGTTTGCTTACAGGAAACAAAGAAGTCTGCTTTTGATAATTCCTATATTAAATCCTGTTGCCCCAAACGCTTTGACAAATTTGCTTTCATCCCTTCAAGGGCCGCTTCAGGTGGTATTGTAACTATATGGAATAGTGCTATATTTACTGGCACAGTGCTGATTGAGGAAGAATTTGCCCTAGTAATTCACTTTAAATCCACCCAATCTGCCCAAATGTGGACCCTGGTTAATATATATGGTCCCTGTCAAGGTGAATCCAGAATTGACTACACAAACTGGTTACTCAATCTCAATATACCTAACAATGAAGACTGACTTCTAGTGGGCGATTTCAACTACATCCGCAGCCCCACCAATCGAAATAAACCTGGTGGAAACATTAATGATATGATCACTTTCAATGATTTCATCCGTACACAGGGCCTGATTGAACTTCCTCTAAAAGGAAGATCTTTTACTTGGAGTAACATGCAGGATGATCCCCTACTTGAACAGTTAGACTGGTTCTTCACGTCAACCAATTGGACCACATCATACCCCAACACCATTGTAAAACCACTCTCTAAACCAGTCTCAGACCACATACCTTGTGTGATATCCATAGAAACAGACATCCCTAGGAGTAGTCTTTTTAGGTTTGAGTCTTATTGGATTCAACACCCTGGTTTTATGGATTTGGTCGCCTCTTCTTGGAACAAAAGAGTACCCTCAGATAACTATGCCACAATTGTCTCCAGGAAATTCAAAACACTCAGATAGGAGCTCAAAAGATGGAGTAAGCACATTTCCAAGCTTGCTACTTCCATAGCTAACTCTAATACCACACTTGCTGACCTGGACTCATTGGAAAATAAACGACTTCTTACAACACCAGAGAGGAACTTCAAAAGAATTCTCAAAAATCATTTACTCCGACTGTTAGATTACCAAAAACAATACTGGAGGAAAAGATGCACCATAAGATGGGCTAAGTTTGGTGATGAGGACCCAAAATTTTTCAAGGCAATGGCATCAGAGAGGTACCGAAGGAATAATATTCCCTCTCTTCAGTTGGATAATGGCACCACAGTAGAAGACCACATTGGAAAAGAAGCTTTAATTTACCAAAGTTTCAAACAGAGATTGGGAACCTCAGGAGCTTTTCAAATGAAATTCAACCTAGCAAATATAATCAAAAAAAGGAATGACCTAGACCAATTAACAATTCCATTCTCTAGGGAGGAAATTGATAATGTCATTAAAGAAATGCCTGCAGACCGAGCTCCAGGCCCTAATGGTTTCACAGGAATAATTCTTAAGACCTGCTGGCACATTATTAAGGAGGACTTCTACAAACTATGTGATCAATTCCATGCTGGTACCTTAAACCTGGAAAGCATCAATGAAGGATATATTACCTTGATTCCTAAAATTTCCTCCCCGGCTACAGTAAATGATTTCAGACCTATTACACTCCTTAACTGTTGTCTCAAAGTGATTACAAAACTACTTGCCAATCGTCTGCAACAGATTATTCTGAAGATTATACACAGGAATCAATATGGTTTCATTAAGGGCAGAGCAATCCAAGATTGCCTCGCTTGGGCCTTTGAATATATACACCAATGCCAAAATTCCAAGAATAAGATTGTACTCCTTAAATTAGACTTTGCCAAAGCATTTGACACCATTGAACATGATGCAATGTTAGAAATAATGAAACACATGGGATTCAATGATAAATGGCTTTTATGGATCAAATATCTATTTTCTACTGGTAAATCTTCTGTTCTCCTGAATGGTGTACCGGGCAGACAATTCATCTGCAAAAGTGGTGTTCAACAGGGTGATCCACTCTCTCCTCTCATTTTTGTTCTTGCTGCTGATCTCTTACAAGCGGCCATTAATGATGCTTTCAGACATGGATTGCTACAATTACCTTTCCCTCGACAAAACCAAATTGATTACCCTGTTATTCAATACGCTGACGACACTATTATCATTATGCCTGCATGCCCTGACCAAGCACAAACAATGAAGAATATTCTCACTGACTATGCCACTTCAATTGGACTCACGATCAACTTCCATAAATCAACATTGATACCAATAAATTGTGATGAGGTATTAAGTAAAAATATAGCTCAAATCTTTGGTTGTACAATCGGAAAGATGCCATTCACATACCTTGGACTACCTCTTGGGACATCCAAACCATCGGTCCAGGATCTAATGCCTATTGTCTGTAATATGGAAAGAAGGCTCACATCTACATTATCCTTGATGCCTTATGTCTCCAAACTTTCCTTACTAAACACGGTCATCACCTCACTTACAATTTTTGCACTCTGCACTCTAAGATTCCCACCTAAAATCCTTGAGTTGTTGGATAAACTAAGAAGGAGATGCCTCTGGACAAAGAAGACAGAACAAGGTGAAAAATGCAACTCTCTAGCTGCGTGGGATAGAGTTTGCAGACCAAAGAAGAGTGGGGGGCTTGGAATCATAAATCTTAAGGTACAAAGTGATGCTCTCCTACTAAAATATTTACACAAGTTTTACAACCGTCATGACCTTCCTTCGGTGGACTTGATTTGGACTACCTACTATACCAATAAAATTCCACATGCCTCTGACCCATGTGGATCATTCTGGTGGAGGGACATCCTCAAGCTAACTCCCATTTTTAGAGGAATTTCAAAGGTGGACATGAGATGTGGTGACAATGTACTAATGTGGAAAGACCTGTGATTGGAAGAAGTTCTATCTGACACACACCCTAGAGCATTTTCTTATGTGAGAAATGAAGACTACTCAGTCAAAGATTTCTTGACCATAAACTCGCTGGATGAAGCATTCTTTCTACCATTTCTACACAAGCCCTGGAGGAACTGCAGGATATGCAAAACTTGGTGACACACATTACACTGGACAACAGCCATAATGCAAAAGATATCTGGACTTACCCTTGGAGAGGAAGAGAATTTTCAGCCAGCAAATACTACAAATTCTACTTTAGGGATATGAAGGCCCATAAGACTTATCACTGGCTATGGAAATCAAAGGCAAATGCTAAATTCAAGGTCTTTGGATGGCTCATGCTGTCTGATAGATTGAACACAAGAAACATGTTGAAGAGAAGGCACTTTAACATTGGTACTAACCTCAACTGCCTGCTTTGTGGTCAAAAAGAAGAAGACATTGATCACATGATCCTCACATGCCCATTTAGCCAAAATTGCTGGGCCACCTTTGGATTAGACCCTGGAGATCAGGCCACTCGGCTGTCCTGGCTAGAATAAGCTAAAATCAATTGGGGCCGGCCTTTGTTCATGGAGGTCATCCTTCAAGCATCCTGGAGCATTTGGAAAGAGAGGAACAACAAACTTTTCAGAGATATAAACCCCTCCTACCACTCTTGGCTGGCCAGATTCAAGGAGGATTTTAGTCTCCTTCAATATAGGTTTAAAGACAATAAGAAAGAGTTTATCTTCTTACTTCTAGATTCCCTACCCTCTGATTAATTGTACCCTTTAGTCAGATTCTACTCCCACTATAAAGGTAGTTGGGGTGAAATTTGTACATGATGTAACTAAATCCTTGTAATTGTGTTTAATATATAATATACATGACAGTGGGAGCCTCTCCCACTGTCCCAGTTCCTCCAAAAAAAACCCTCTTCGACGCACTGGTGGCCCTACGACTGCCCGCCGTCGCGCCGGAGAATGTCCACCTCGAGGTCGCGCTCGCCGCCCAGCGCCTCGCGCAGCAAGACACCATCAACATAATCACCCACGTCTACGCGCAAATCGTCCACAAGGACTACTACATGCAAGAGGAGGACGATAGGACGCTGGCCTTCTTGGACCGCAGGGCAACCTTGGACGGCATTGTTTGGAAGCACGTTGAGCTTGCCGCCAACGCCACTGCTCCTCACACGTCGGTTGGTGACCCGGTGCACTAGGGCGTGAGGATGTCGTTGATGGATCCGTATGTATCTTTATCTTTCCGTCAAATCCATGTAGTAGTATATGGTACTACTAGTAATTATCTTACCTTTCGCATCAACTTCATAATTTTCCTACGTACTCCATGCATGAACCGTGCCAGAACCAAACTTCTCATTACTCTAGGGAAAATCGTTATTTCTATCTATCGGTCGCCCCATGGAGTAGAACCAAATTTTACAAGTTACAAGTTCAAAAGGAAAAGCCTGCCGTGTTCGCGTCGCACCCCCACACGGTTTGTTCGGCACGCCGCTCAAGGGGGAATGCATGCTGTTTTGCATTTTCACTTACAAGTGGGACCGCAGTTGAGCAAACCGACTATCGGCAAACCCCCACCCCGCCCACCGCGCGATGGCTGAGAAAACAGGAGGGAGAAGAGATGGCTATAGCTAGCACGGACTCCAAGAAAATTGGTGTCGGATGGGACTCGTGTGGGTGGCGTGTGCCGTACTGCTAGACATGAATTCTAGTTATGGCCCATGCCACCCCACTATATCGAGGTGCTGGTTACTCCACTATATCGAGTATGTAGAACAAATTCCCTAGAGTCCGTGCTCGGCCCTCCTCTATCTCTCTTCTCAGCCAGCCAGCAGACGCGCGGAGCCCATCGTCTGTTTGCTCATATGCGGTCCCACATGTCAGTGAAAACGCAAGAGGACCCACTGAACCTGCACATTTTCACCTCGACGTGCTGGTGATGAAAAACAGATCCAATAAAGATCTTCGGTGGCCGCTTTTGGAGTTACTCAAGAGTAGTAAGATTCTATTTACAGTTTAACCCAAGATGCACATAACGTGGCTTCACCTACCACTCTATTTTCTTGCATTACACGACCTGGATGCTGGATGTCCCACGTGTCGGCAAAAGGAGGAAGAACTCGACCAAATCTTTGGTTGTGCTCTCGGATTAGACTAGTTGTGCTAACTTAAAATTTTATTGTGTAGAATGGATGCAAGTTTTGGTATTGGGAAGAAGAGTACAATGATACATTGATAGAGCACAATTTAGTAGATGTTCTAGCACTTTTAGCTAGCATAGAGGCTAGAGATGAGACTAGTGCACTTGTTGATAGAATAGAGGCTAGACACGTCTACTTCTTTACACTCGAAGAAGAAAGAAGCACGCAAGATCGAGCCTCCGCAAATCAACAATGAGTGCATCGAGAAGGTACTAATCCAACTTACAGGAGCAGTTATGGAAGTTGGATATCTTCTAAAATGTATTCTTGTGGTTCTTGTTTTCTTTGGCCTTGCTTTTCTAGTCAAAATTTTGGTGATGTATTTCCATGTACCAAAAAATCAATGATGAAAAAAACATATGTGTTTGCAAAGAAAAATGTACGCGGCCGGGATGCGGTCGCGCGTTCGGCGCACGACCACCGCATCCGAGAAATGGCCCGGACACGGCCCCATTGCCCTACTTAAATGGACAGAATCCGGGCAAAACAGAGGTCCGTTTGGGGTCGTGCGTTGGAGTTGGCCTTACAAGTGGGACCGCAGTGGAGGAAACCGACTATCGGCAAACCCCCACCTCGCCCGCCGCGCGATGGCTGAGTTAGAGAAACGACTAGGTTGAAGAGATTGTTGTAGCACGGACTCCAAGAAATATGGTGTCAGATGGAAGTCGTGCTGGTGGTGTGTGCCGTACTCCTGGACGTGAATGCTTGTTCTGGCCCATGCCACCCTACTACTCCTACTACTACTTATAGTAGTAGTATCGAGGATTCGAGGTGCTGGTTACGTACAGCGAACACATTAACATATGGCCCACCTCACACTATGGCCAAATTTCCTGGAGTCTATGCTAGGTTAAAAAGTGTTCTTTGTGAGGACGGGTGGCTGGTCTCAAGTTTAAAAATTGTTGTATTACGTACGTAGACGTAGAGATAGTGCAGCATGTGAAGCTAGTACAAATAGTGTACTATTGTTGATTGGCCTCATCCGATAACCTGCTGCAATGCACGTACAATTATGTATTCGGAAAATATTTTTTTGCCTCGTCGCAGCACCCACTCAGAGAAGCGACTCGATAGCCATTCATAAATTTAGTAAGTTTATCACGGGCATATCATTTTATTACATAGAACAGGTCATCAACCCACAACAACAACGAGGATAGATTATAAATACTAAAGTTTTCATCACACGACAAATAACAAGCAATGAAATGAACTTCAACTCAACCAATCCTCGGCATTGGAAACGCTTGCTTTGAACCACAAGTGATACTCTGGGAAGGGCCAGCTATTGTAAATCTCGAGGCCAACGCAGGACTGATCATCTAGGCTGAAGCGGCCTACTATATCACGACCAGGGTAGGTAACCACCGAAATGTCCGACGTATAGATACAGTTGCTTCTCATAAATGGTAGTAACGTTGTGTCAACAGCAGCTGGATCGGCTTTCACCATCATTGGATAGTTTTGTCCAAGGAAGAGCGAGTTTACTCCAAGAGCGAGTTTACTCCAAGAGTACTAATAAATAACTTTGATGTGTCCCGTCAACTCGCAGAACGACGAGAAGCTTGCTTACTACGCCTTCTCCCTTGCCAACGCGTGCGCGGTGGCTCGCAGCACGAGGAGAAACTTTTGCTTACAAGCGGTGGACGTGCAGCAGTTCATTTGGTGTCAGATTGCCAGAAGTACTACTGTAGTACCATCATTATTGTTCAACTTCCGGAAGAGGAGAAGAGCCAAGCTCAAGGTCACCTACTAACCTAGTACAGTACTACTATAGCCAAAGCTGGTCCACCTTTTTAGAGCATGGTTAATAAATATAGGCGGCTCATGCAGCGGCACATGATTTAGAGCAAGTACTCTCTTCGTAGGAACAAAGGAAGTGAAAGAAAAGTTGGAGTGGATGCTAGATTGCCAATTAAAAGATGATTACATAGGAAAAAAAATCCTATAGCATTCTATCCTATGAATCAAACGACCAATGTAGGAAAATTATGACGGGGGTGTCTCCAACAGTGTTCCTGAGCTCGCACCTAACATCACGGTGGTCGAACTTGGAGTCATTCATCTGGTACACGTGGCATCTTAGATCTGGACACAAGGTGACGCGACCTCTCACTTCCTCCGCCATTTGAAGCGGCGCGCCGGTGGAGGGCTAGCATACTCCAATATTAGGTTGGCTCTATGTGATGTGGCAACTTCATATACTAACCGAATGCTGGCTATACGACTACGGTACTCACACTCCAAGAAGTGACTCGAAAACCATTCATAAATTGAGTCTATGACATGCATTCGCAACTGAAATGTACCATTCATTAAATACAACAAGTCATGAACACACGACAACAACGAGGATACATGTTGGATTATAGATTATTTCCAACAAAACATTCTAGCAAATACTAAAGTTTTCATCACACAACAAATAACAAGCAATGAAATAAACTTCAACTCAACCAATCCTCGGCGTTGGAAACGCTTGCTTTGAACCATAGGTGCTCTGGGAAGGGCCAGCTATTGTCAATATCGAGAGCAACGCAGGACTGATCATGCAGGATGAAGCGGCATATATCAGGAGCAGGGTAGGGAACCACCGAAATGTCCGAGGTATAGATACAGTTGCTTCTCATAAATGGTAGTAACGTTGTGTCAACAGCAGCTGGATCGCCTTTCACCATCATTGGATAGTTTGGTCCAAGGAAGAGCGAGTTTGTTCCAAGACTATCAATACTGAACCAGGGAGAAGGTGTTTGCGCTAGCACACTAGTATCCGTCCTGAATACCATGCAACAGGTGTTGGAATAGGTCAGGAGAGGGCGACCATGGGATACAACACCTGCTTCCTCAGTAGTAACAGTCTGAGTGCACTGTATACAGACAAGAAGAGGTGATCCATCAGAATTAGTTGCCAGGCGCCACTGAGTATATAAGTTCTGCTCCTCCTCATGCTCGTGATCATCACCATCGTCATCTCCCCCTTGCTTATAAATTTTTTCAAGTATAGGTGGTGGAATGTTCACAGGACCTTGGAAACACAAGAAGAAGGTTAATTAGTAAAGGGAAACTTGCTAACCCGCATGCATGTGGATGAAACAATTATAATTATGGTGGAAGACAAACGTACCGAAACTATGAGGATCCCATGCAAAAACAGTGCCACGAGTGGTGGCAGCAAACACAAGATCCTCGTATTCAATTGCATCACAGTACACATCCGTGTATAGAAACTGATTTTTCAGCAATATCCATCCAGTCGAACCATGAAGGACGACAACAAGCTTATCGAAGATAGCAACAACTTGATAGTTCTTGTAATTCCAAGAGCGGTTGGGAACTCGACAAATTGCTATCTTCAGTAGACGACAGTCACCATGATCGTATTTGAACGTACGTAGATCATCTGTGTGCTCAACCTCAGGGCACTCGGAGATTTTTGGAAGTGGAATCCGCTAATGAGTGTACACATTGACAAGTTCCCACTCGCAATTGTACCCAATATAAACAACCCAATCTCCATTTGTGCCAGCCCAGGACTTACCCTTAAGCGATGGCATCTTGACATCACACGTATCATTATCAAGCGGCATCAACTTGCACAAGGCGAGGCCTCCGTCGTCCGCGCCCATGCGAACAGGCTTATAGCGAAGAAGATAAGGGACATCAAACCGCTCCTGGACCCTGGGGTTCCTTGTAATGATGTTATTAGTTGAGTCGAGAATGGGCTTGAACGAACCTGCCATGCTAGCCGAGGTGATGACGTCGCACCGACCAATGAGTTCCCCCACCACGTCATCTTTCAGATCGGGGCAAGAATAACGGGGTCGTTTCCGGCTTGTTCCCTCCATGGAGAAGACGATCGAACAATGGCAGAAGGAAGGGTGAAGGCAAATGGAGGAGGGAGGAAGAGCGTGCGACAGCAGTTCCAAATCGAGAGGGAAAGGCGAAGAGTCGATGGACGGTTGCCAGTTTGCCACGGTACACGAAGAGGCGCCCCGGCCTACACGTCCTTTCGGAAATTGTACAAAAGGACTCACCGTCGTCTCACTGACATGTTGGAACGGGACCACATGTCAACGAAACATCGTGTGTAATTTGTCGTGCAAAATGCGATCTGGCCGCGTTGGCCCGAGGTGCCGCATTATTTCTCGACTTTATTTTTTTAATGGCGTGCCGTTCAGTTTTGAAGAACGACTAACTGGTACTGTTTGCAGAGAAAATATAAACTACTCTACCGCTACTCCACCTCTAGTACTAGTAGTATAAAAAAGATATATAGGCTGGAGCTTCAGACCTTTCTTGCTATGGGCTGCCCACTTGCTTCTCACACTATCACCCTCTCTCCAGATCTAAAAAAGACGGCCTCCCTCTCCCTCCTCACCGGTGGTCACAGATCCGCCGGGGAAGAAAAGGACGTGTAGTGTTGACGCACTCGTCGTCGGCGAGCAAGGTCACGCACTGACGACAAGGCCGTCCTCTCAGACCGAGCGCCCGCGCGGGATGGCCTCCGTCCCCAAGCTCGCTGTCATAGTGCGTGTGGAGGACGATGACCATGAGCGAAGCCACTTCCCGCCGACCCTCAGGTATGCTACCTCTTTTCGAACCATACCCTTGTTCTATTGCCCCATCTGCCATGTCGCTGCATGTGGATATTTTTCCACTCCACGATCTTCCCAATTTGCTATCCTCAGCTCTGCTGGTCACGCAGATGAAAACCTTAATTTGCACTATTAAAGGAAACCCTACTTCATGCAGACTAATCCATGTCTGGGTTGAATAAGGAAAGGAAGGGAGATTGTACTGTCCTAGAGAGTAGGCATCGAACCCGCATCTAGGTTGAGAAGGGGAAAATCAGTAGCTAAGGAACGAGTCTCGTGTCTCTTGGTTGAAGAAGGGTAGAAAGGCATGACAACGCAATAGAGAATGACCAGGTCGATCGGTTTGTTGTCCTCACATAGGAAAAAGGTGTCTAAACATAACAAAAATGGGACGTAATCCACATATGCTGCCTGGATATTTGTTGCTCTGGGCAACCATACCTCCCTCACCACTCTATGCGTCCGTGGAGGTACATCGTACTGGTGCGCCCACTGTCCGAATGGGCCTCGCATGCTCTTAGTCTAATTTTTTTGCTGTTAGTATAACGCCAGCAGTCAAGTCAAGCAATGCTACTGCTAAAGTGATGCCACATTTAACTAATGCTGCACTCAGTCTAATGCCACCGATAAATTTAAGCAATGCCATTTAATGTCACTGGATTATTTCAGGGTTAGCTGTTGATTGTGGATGTATTAAAGAATTTTCAACTAAGGCATTCTAATGATGTTGCACAGCCAGTATACCAACGATGAAACTTTTTACTACCTTCAGATTTTTGCACTGTTAATGCTTATAGATTACATATCTCACTTTCATGACAAAAGTTAATTTTTTTGTACAGTGTCACCAAAATGCCAAGGCGCTGATGTCATTTTATTTTGGTTAAACTGCACAAAAAATTATGAAGACAAGAGGAAAGGTTAAGAGTGGGCACCTCCTCCTCCGGTTGTTCTCTTGATTCGTTCGATCAAGTTTTTATGTTTGATCGATTATCAAGATTGGGATAGCAATTTTTAAGGTGCCCCCGAGTTCGAAATGATATTTACCTTGGAGGTACATGGTTTGCAATTCTTTTATACTGTCATTAGTTAATAATGCTAGTTACCTTCAGACTTTTGTATTTGGTTTAATGTTCATGCACAGCTAGTATACCAATGCTGAAACGTGTTACCTTTACATTTTGTATTGTTAATTCTTATAGAAATCTTCCAGTGCCAGAGTTTATTGAAATCTGTTTAGTAAAACCATTGTACTATACCCTGTAATAAAATAACTACTCTACTGTTGCACTAGCCACTGGATTAGTGTATATTTGTAGTATTTGAAATTTCGAATGGTGTTGCATTAGCGTATGGACATAAATAAAGGGTGGCAAGCTTTCCTAGATATGTGCTCAAGAAAACTACTACCTGTTTTTCTAAATACTAGTAGACGTTTGGGTACTTTAAACTGAACCGCAAAAACCTATTATATTAAGGAACAGAGGGTGTAGAGTTCACTCAAATTATCCCGGTAAAGCTAGTCACACCTTTGTTAAAATTAATGTTCATTATGTTATCAGAGGAGGTCTGTAAGTTTGTCTCTAATGCCTGTCGACTACATACCTGACATCATGATGTAATGTTAAGTCATTTCCTTTTATACAGTGTCACTGAATTTTCAAGGCGGTGATGGCATTTTATTTTAGTTGACCTGCACAAAATATGCTTAAAAGAAGAGGAAAGGTCAGGAATCGATCATTCTTTCAGAAAGAACTATATATGCCTTTCTAACATCAGCCTCTGTTGCCTTATTTATTCCTTCAAAAAGGTGGTTAGAAACAGTCTTGCTACCTTTTCCCATTAAGAAATTGGAATGCTTATATTTGTGAGTCTATGCTTCAACTAGTGCCAATTTTATAGTAATCACACTTTCAATATCTATGCAAACAGGGATGCTCGAGTTTAGTGGAACTGCACAAAAAGTCCAACTGGTTCAACATTTGGAGCATGTTTTCTCCCAAACCTTTATATCCAATTGGTGGCACTATGAGCTGTTCATTAAGAAGGTACATGGTTTGCTACTATCTTGCTACTCTTTTCGTACTGTCATTAGATAGTAATACTAGTGGTTTGCATGTGAATTTATTGGCAGGGTGGACCTACATTGGAGGTGCAAGACATGATTCAATGACTGGATGCTCAATTTCGGTTGTATCGATTTCACCTCTTCCATCACTGCGAACATGGATATCCTTGGTCTGATGAAGAATAGGCGCTATATTTCTGCTCTGAACAAGCAAATCAATTCAGTATGAAATTGTCCAAGGCAAAACATGACTGTATCAAATTGTCCAGTGCAAAACATGACAGATCTAAGCGGAAGAGACATGTTTAAACCGAAAATACAAGGTGGGGTATATGTTGACTAGCTGCTTGATATTTGTGGAGACAGAGATGTCTGCCCGTTGTTATTTAGCAAACACACAAAGTGACCGCAATTTTGGTTGAACTGCACAAGAGAATAGTATAGTCACTGCATGCAGTGCCATTTGAAAATAGACACAGAAAGATTGGATAGTCACTTCATGGACTGCAGAAAAGTAGTACTGTACTATTTATTGGCCAACACTAGGTGCTTCATTGCTTTGGTCTGATTATACAATGGGCATCATTTTGCCTAAGTTAAAGTTTGTATTCCGAAAATAGTCTCGCTGTGTGATCAAGAGAAGACTAAATCATATTGTAGTGGATGTTCCTCCATCATGTGTGGTTCATTCCCATGGTTCCAGCTGTTGGTGAAACCACTTACGTTTGCAAGAGGAATTGTAGACTTCACAAATAAATTTGTCATTCAGTCTGTACTGAATGTTGGCCAAGAGAAGCATCCATGTTAGTAGGAAGAACATATGTTTTTTCTAGATCTTTGCTTTTGGAGCTACATATTTGTATATGATCTGTGAATCATTGAGATGCATTAACATGTTGATCTTATGTATGGGAATCGTACTTGTTGGTTTTAGTTGTGGCTGATCTTTGCTTTTGGAGCTACATATTTGTATATCATCTGTGAATCATTGAGATGCATTAACAGTTCCTTATATCTGTTTGCTCAGTGTTTACAAGTTATCGATCGATCACTAGCTAGCCTACTAATGCACTCCTGGCTGTTTTAGTTGCGACGCAAGACCCGAAGTGGGTGTTTTTTGAATAGAAATGCCTACCTCTGAAGAAACTAACAAGCTGCTCTGAAGAAAATGCCATGCGAATCTGAAGAAACTGCTAGCAAAAACGTTCGCAAATGCCTTATCTCCCAGCTCAAGTTCATCAATTAATGCCCTCGGCTGCGACTCGTTGCATGCTGCTCACTGGCTGCGAGCGATTTTGAGTGCCCACATGCAGCTGGCCGTAATTAAGGCAGCTAACTGATGCAAAAAAGATGCGTTTAATTGTTGCGGGCCTTTTAAATCCGTGGAATCATTATTGACAAGGAGGGAGATGATTCGAGTGCACTCGTTTGACCGTAAGGCCGGCGTGCGACCCAGCACGGACGGGACGGGACGGCACAGTCAGAATTTCAGTTTCTCTAGTTTTCCACGGCAAGCTGGCGTGCTAAGCCATGCCTGCTTCATTATGCATTGAATTCCGATGACCGTCGCGCTACCTTCCGCTTATAAGTACTGTTTCTCGGCCTTCTATGGTGGCACCGTGACCCAACTCGCCCTCTCCTCATAAGCCCCCACCGGCCCGACGTTGCTCGCCACTTATCCTCGCTCTCACCACGTCCGACATGCCCCTGCCCGTCCACGATAGGCGTGGCCGGAGGCGGTCACCGCCGGAACTAGTGTTCGGTTTTTCACCGGAAGGCAAACGGAGGGAGGAGGCACTCTATTGGTCTTTAGATGGCAATGCGGAGATCGAGGACTTGTTAGAGCGCGACCGCCTGGCGGAGGAGCAGGAGTTGTTGGAGCACGACCGCTTGTTGGATGAGCAGCGTATCGCTGATTTGCGCCGCCAGCGGGACATGGAGCAGTAGCGCACCGATGCTCTGAGTCGCAAGCAGAGCGCCCGCACGTGGGCCGACTACGTGGAGGCCGGCGCCCGGCAAATAGCCCTGGAGGCTGTCGGGCACGCACGCGTTCGCGACGCCGATTTTTACTACCAGCTCGTCAAGTGGGTTTCCCGCTTAGAAGCCGAAGCTTCGGTGGACCACGCCGGCATGGAAAGGGCCAACGCGCGCGAGCAACGCGCCCTATCGCACCTCTGGAAAGTCCGAGGCGAGGTGGAGGACGCCAGTGCCGGCGTTTAGCGTGTACCACAGATGGCGGCCGGCATCGTCTAGTTAGCTAAGAGTAAGTTAGTACTTGTACGCTACTAGAGTATTAGTGGAAGTAGATAGTTAACTTGGCTATGATGGTTGTCAACGTGGAAGTTCAGTACTCTATATGTGGATCAGACCTGTTACTTTGCTCTGAATGTTGAACTTTCCGTTTAAACATATGGAATGGGCTGTTATTTTTTTAAATGGGTTGTATTTGTCCTCCACAGGTTTAGAGGCTGACTTTTGGGCCTACCAAGTTGACGCGTACACAACCAGGAGATGATTGTACGTGGAGAGGATGACAGCAGGGACTCGCTAAGGTCATGGCAGTACGCAAGCAAAGTGCCTCCTTATTTCAATCCAATAAAAAATGGCTCCTCGTAATGGATTTCTGACATCTGGGTCCCATGCCATTGTCAACGTAGTCAATAAACGAGAGAGTTGCACATCGAGCGGCTGACATCAGGGACCCAGCAGCTCGCCCAGTTATTTTTGTTTTGGGTTAATTTGATAAATGCCACTCCAAATCTGGTGTTTCTAAGAAATGCCATTGCAATTTCCAAACTTTGAAAAATGCCATTTCATGCCATCCCCAGTGGCATTTTTTGAAGTCTGGAGTGGCGTTTTTCAAAGTTTGCAAATTGCAGTGGCGTTTTCCAAAGTTTGCAAAAATTGCAGTGGCATTTTTCAAAGTTTGGAAATTGCAGTGGCATTTTTATGAATCGCCATATTTGTTGTGGCATTTATCTAATTTTTCTTGAGACGGAAGCAGGGTGTCAACTGGGCTGTGCGGGGCACTCTGGCATGTCTAGACATCCTTCTCTTTTATGTTTACCACAGACCAGCCCAGTAGTTTTTTTTTCTTTCTGAAAATGGCTAGCCCAGTTTTTTTGTGATTTGCCAAGTAAGTCGCTTTGTCAGGCCTATTGGGCTGCAAATCTTTCAAGACGAGGAGAGCTTCATTTGGCTGGACGAGAAAATGGCCTATCAGTAATGAGAAATGGGATGTACATTTTTAAAACACATCAAACCGGCAATTACTTTCAATTTTTTTTCATTTCAAGATTTTAAATTGCATTAATTTTTTATGCGTGGACAATTTGTTGGATTTTATATTGATATACATTTATTTTTAAAATCAGTTTGAATGTGACTCGAAATTTCGGGATTAAAAACAGTTCGGACCGCACCAAAATATGCAACATTTCGTATAATTTTTTAACCGTGGCCACAATATGGGCCGTAATGCTAACAAAAAGAATATGGGCTCCAAAAAAAACCTTCAGAATTAGCAAATGGGCTGTAAATTATTAGAAATAACGGCAGATGGGTTGTATGCTGTTTTCCACATATTTGAGGCTTTCCTAAAAAAAGGTTGACGCACAAGCAGTGACTGTTGGATGTCCATCCAACGGCCGTCGTGCTTCTTCAATCTCTGCTCTTCCTGCTCCAGCCGCTCAAACAAGCGCCGGCGGGACTGCCTCCTCCCTCCTCCCCGCAGCCGGCTGTGCTGCCGCGCAGGCTTCATCGCCCCACCGTACTCCCATTGCTGGCCTAGCCATCCCTCTACTCACCCACACCTGTTGTTATTCTCCGGCGACGGCAGACGAACCAGTAAACCCTCGTATAGTCGTACTCCCCTCCGCGTGGGAAACAACTGTCGAGTCTTCCCTACCTCCGTGTCGTTCCCTTCCTAGGCCTCGCCGTCGTCCACCGCCCTGGTGCTCCCGGCGCGGCCTGGTCAACGTGGTCAACGACTGACATGCATCTGAAGTGGACAGTACGTGGAGAGGCTGACAGCTGGGTCCACGGCCACACGCAAGGAAATGCCTCCTTATTACGCGCAAAATAATGATTCCTCCACCTGACATCTGGGACCCACCGAAAGGGCCTCTGTATTTCACGAAAAAAGTTACCGCCGCTGACAGCTCGGACCCACCAGCTATATCTTCACACGCAAGGAAGTGCGTCCTTATTACGCACAAAAAATGAATACTCCCCCTGCTAGCTGGGACCCAGTATAGTGGGAGGCTGACTTGTGGGCCTACTAAGTTGATGGGGACGGAGGGCTTTGTCAACTTAGTCAATATGCACGATTCTAGCTCCAGTGACCGTATGATGTTCATCCAACGGCCGTAGTGCTTCTTCAACCTCTGGTCTTGTTGCTCCAGCCGCCCAAAGCAGCGCCGGTCGTGCCGCATGCTCCTGCCTCCCGTGGCAGGCTGTGCTACCACAGAGAACTCACCGCCCCCTACTATTCCCACCGCTGGTCAGGCCCTGCGGCGACGACCGTCTCACACCGCAGCCGAACCAGTGAACCCTCGTACTCCTCTCCGCGCGGGCTTCCACTGCCGCGTCTTCCCCGGCTCCGCGTCATCCCCTTCCTAGGCCTCGCCGTCGTCCACCGCCCTGGTGCTCTCGGCGCGGCGTGGTCAACGTGGTCAAGGAACGGCTTCCATCGGATGTGGACTGTACATGGAGAGGCTGACAGCTGGGTCCACAGCCGTAGCAAGGAAGTGCCTCCTTATTACGCGGAAAATAATTATTCCTCCACCTGACAGTGGGGACCCACCGGACGGGCCACCGTATTTCGCGAAAAAAACATTTCCCCCTGACTGCGGGGACCCACCAGCTACATCTTCGCACGCAA
The DNA here is from genome assembly GCF_018294505.1 of Triticum aestivum. NCBI lineage: Eukaryota > Viridiplantae > Streptophyta > Magnoliopsida > Poales > Poaceae > Triticum > Triticum aestivum. The sequence continues at coordinate 186,824,918 of NC_057796.1, forward strand.
GGAAGTGCGTCCGGGCAAAAAAAACGATTCGCCCCCTGACTGCTGGGACCCACCAGCTACATCTTCGCATGCAAGGAAGTGCCTGACAATCGGGACCCACCTGGTCGAAGCGTACGTAGCATTGTCATTCTGGTCGCGAACGTGTACGTACATACTGGTCGATGTAGAGGCGCACACGTGTCATAGTAGAGGCGCGCACGTAGCATGTACACGTACATACAGTGGCGAGTGAGCAAGAAAGAAAATACGGCCACATACGTACATACGGGCAGGGTCTCGATCGCCTACTCGCGCATATGTATGGCCAGGGCTCGTGTACATGGCTGGGTCGGAACGGAGAAACAACGTCGTCGTCGTGTTCATGGGGAGCCAACCGGCTGGGTCGGAACGGAATACGTCGTCGTGTTCATCGGGAGGGCTTGGACGGAACAGCCGATGGAAACGAGGCCTGGTGTACCGCAGAACGGAGGAAACGACCTTGTGTTCGACCGGCCACGTTTGAAACGGGATCCTGTTCATCGGGAGGGGTCTGGCGTACCGCAAAACGGAGGAAACAGACCTCCTACGGTCGAAACGGGGGTCCTGTTGATCGGGAGGGGTGTGGCATACCGCAAAATGGAGGAAAGGGACTTGTGTTGGAGCGCTACGGTCGAAACGGGGGTCCTGTTCATCGGGAGGGGTGTGGCGTACCGCAAAACGGGACTCCACGGGACACTGTTCATCTCCACCGTCGACCCCCTCCAGCCTCCACAGGCTACTGTTCATCCACCGTCGACCTCCTCCAGCCTCCACCTACGACTGTTCATCCACGGGCTCCTGTTCATCCAGCCCTCTCCATGGGCCCCGGTTCAACCACCCCTCCACGGGCTACTGTTCATCCAGCCCTCCACCGTCTACTGTTCATTCTGCCCTCCACTGGGTGGTCCTATTCATCCTGCCCTCCACGGGGTCCTGTTCATCCAGCCCCAACCGGCTCGATCGATCGGGGTCCGGTTCATCCAGAGGCAACACCATGGGGTCCAGTTCATCCACCCCCACCGGGAACTGTTCATCCAAACCCCCCAGCAACGCTCACTGTTCATCCAGAGGCAGCATCGATCGGCTTCAGTTAGCAGCAGTAGCGAAGGAATCGCTCGATCGGGTTCAGTTAACAGCCATCGATCGATCGCTCAGGTTCAGTAACGCGTAGCCTGCAGTGCAATCACTCGGGTTCAGAGCCCAACGCCTCGCTCGGGTTCAGTTAGAGCCAACGCCTCGCACACACGCGCGTACGTGTACGAGAGAAACGCGCATCGCTCGGCCCCCGACCTCCCACCGTAACCGGGAACTCCCCGAAATTTTCCTCGCCCTCGCTTCTACCATGGTTTTTTCCGTCATGGACGGCCCAAAGAATGTCATGCAGCTGCGTCTCCGGCCCGCCCAGGACGAAAAGCCCATTTTCTGTCATGATTTTTTGTCATAGAAGTAGGCGCCCACCACATCTATGATGATATCGGGTTTTGTCACAATTATCGTCATAGAAGTGTCATATGTATGACAGAAAAAAATTCGTTCGGCCCAAAATGTCACGGATGTGTCCTTTTTTTGTAGTGATTGCATGTGTCAAATTTTTGTTTGAGATATCATCGACACATATTCCCACAAATACATTCACGAAATCACACCCCCCAACAAAAAACACTCACGAACGCACACGCCATCTGTCTAGGTTTGTATCTCTCTCACACATACCCACGTAGGTGGGGGACGTGCACGAACAGAAGAGGTAAATGCACGACGCACGTACTCCCGTCTCTTTCCCAACCACACCCGCGCGGGTACACGGTGGAGCTCATTTCTGTACGAAAAGGCAGCCCACGTGGTAATTTGACATGTGTACTGGTTGTCCATTTGATGGAGGATCGTGTACCACGGGTGAACAAACAAATTGCGACTTGAAGCGTTATGTTAAAAAAGAGGCAAACCATGTGGGGCCTACCTTAGAGGCAAGGCTCTATACACTGGAGATGCTCTATACGTATTACTTTTGATGTGTGCTGTCAACTCGTAGAACAAGGAGAAGCTTTCTTAGTACGCCATCTCCCCCGCACACGGGCGAGGTGGCTCGCAGGACGAGGTGAAGCTTGCTTACTACGCCTTACACACGCTCCCTCGCCCACGCGCGCAGTGGCTCACAGGACGAGGAGAAAATTTTACTAGTCCCTCCGTTTACTCCTCGTTCCTACCTTGGTTAGAGAGATTATCATATTGTTTGAAATATATGTCTTTTAGTAGATTTCAATATGAACTACTAGTACATACTCCAAACACTGATGTATATAGACGTATTTTAGAGTGTAGATTCACTCATTTTGCTCCGTATGTAGTCCATATTGAAAGAGACGTAATAGTACACACTCTCCCTCGCCCCTCGCCCCTTGACCCTCGCTCGACCCTCGCCCACCTGGTGGACGTGCAGCAATTCATTCGGTCTTAGATATCCAGAACGATATATACTACAGTACCATTATTGCCCGACTTCCCGAAGAGGCGAAGAGCCAAGCGCAAGGTTAATATTTTGGAGATGCCAAGTGCAAGGTTTATAGGAGAACGAGTAGTAGTAGTAGTAGTAGTAGTAGTAGTAGTAGTAGTAGTAGTAGTACTACTAGTAGTAGTAGTAGTAGTAGTAGTAGTAGTAGTAGTACTAGTAGTACGTACGAGTGGTACGTACTGTATGAGGAAGAAGGCAACACGATGGAGTGTCTCTTCTTACAGAACATGCTAGACCTAGTGGACCTCATTGTTGCAATGGGAGTACTCCCTATCATAGATGGCACGATTCAGAGTGGTGGGTAGCGGGCATAATTCGGAGCTGCTTAGTCTTAAACCCCATGAAGAAGTCCCATCGAAAGGAATAGCCATCCTCTACATGTGCTCCTATGTAAATTGAGTAAATGAGACAAAATGAGAAAGAGACAAAGTAAAAAATCACCAGCCTTAGATCTAGCCCTATTGTATCAGTGAATGATATTTCTATGTCATGATTGACATGGATATATTATTAACCATGCTGCGGAGGTAGAAGCAGATTTTTATTTATTTGTGGAGGTAGCAGCAGATGGATATTCAATGAGGAGTGAAATGATGGCTGCTTCCTCGGTTAAACATAGAGAAAGGTGGGCCTCGTGATTTGATGGCTTATTAGTCATTATTACTGCCTATACTCTTTGCCCATATATAATAACGACGTGGTACAGTAGTGGGCTATACTTTTAGTAACCATGCTCGAAGAGAAGAGGTGCACGCACCCACACACGTAGTACTAGTAGCACTCTTTGCGTCTTTTGCGTCTTCCCCAACCACACACGTGGCATGGTGGAGCTCATTTCTGTAAGATGATGCAGCCCACGTGATAATTTGACGTGTCTAGTAGTAGTTACTCACTTATAAATAATGGAGGGTCGGGAACCACACATGAACGGTGTCGCGTCATTTATAAATAACGTTTTTTCTTCTTCAGTGGCACGTACGAAATATAAATAGGTTCATATTGAGAGAAAAGGAATCCGCACCACTATATACATAGCCAGTACGAGCCTACACGGTTGCTTGCTGGGGTTGCTCTCTTCACACTCTCTCGTACAAAACGACTATGGCCACATCTCTAACATCTGGGCGGATCATGTCCGTCGGGGGAAGGGGTGGATGCTTTGTGTAGATGCGGTCGCCGTCACCGACGACGAAAACCCACGGTCGACACATCCCGACCAGGGGTCCCCGCCGTTCTCTCTCACAAAGCCGGTGAGGTTTCCTTCATCCCTTGCTCACTCACGCGACGCGGGCAGTTGCCGCCTCCCTCCGCCCTCCTCTAGGTTGAGCTACGTACCGACATCCCTCAGGTACAACTTCCTTACAGCCGGCTTGCACCACTGCTCCAGCTGCCCACGTCGCTCCATGTGGATATTTCTCTACTTCTTTGCCCCGCACATACCTCGACTGGCTTCTACTGCATTTGTGATGAGTTTATATCTCATCAACTAGTCCCAGTAATCTTATTCTAATCACGCTTCTTCAATTTCTTTGCCAAAGGGATGCCCATCTTTATTTTAGTGAAACTGCACAAAATGATCCGATGGTCAAAGGGTTGCAAACTTCATTTTGTCGTAAGCTTGAACGTTGCCAGCAAATTAAAGCCTGGTTAGGGTTTAGGGTTCAGGGGCTAGGGACTGCATGGATCTTTCTTTATTTAGCTGTCTCTGTTCCAAAATAAGTGTCAACTTTATTAGTACTACAACTTTGTACTAAAGTTTGCATAAAGTTGAGATACTTATTTTGGAACGTAGGGAGTACATATTGGCTATCAACTGTCAATAATTGAGATGCAATAGCATGCAGGTTAGTCTCCTTTGTATTTGATGAAATGTTGCAACGGGGTAACCTTGGACGCAAGATACATGAAACAAAGCTGGAAGCTTCATAGCATTGTACAAACTTATCTCGCTGAGAAATTACAGTACGTACTATACTACTATGTAAAAATTTAGGTGTCGCACGGTGTCCAGAAAATATGGGGATAGTGTGAGTTGGGCCATATAGTCACTGAGCCTGCATGTTTTCACTGCTTTCGCACTCCTCCGCTGTAAGAATGGAGAAAATTGTAATCTAGTACCTCCTTTCGCCGAAGCGTGGGACATACAGCAGTCGTACCACCTCTGTAATAATGACCAATGAGCCGTCAAATCACATAGACCCAGCAGTAAGTTGTACGGACGAAGCAACCATCACTCTCGAATCCGCTTCTCCCTTCAACGCAGGCACCAGTGAGAGGTTGCGTCCGCTCTGCCCGGGCATGAATGCGGCACCGATTCTTTGAAGCGGTGCTGACTGTTTCGACCGGAAGCGCGCGCGGGCGATGGAGGGGCTTTGGGTGGGCCAGGCTGGTCAGGAGCGTGCGTGGCAGCTGTCCCGACCGGATGCCCGAAAACGAGAGGATGCACCGATTCTAGCGGCTAAATCGTACACTACACACCATCTCTGTGTAGGAGTAGGTCGACGTGTTGCTCTCTCTAACACACACACACACACACTGTTAAACACACAGGTTCATAGAATAGGAATATTGTGCGAGTGCGAAGCCACAGGAAGTGAGATACAAATGGAGTACGTACAAGAAGAGAAGAGGTGACGAATATTCCATCTAACCTGGACTGAGGAGTAGTACTCCCTCCGTCTAGGTGTTAAGTCATGTTACGAAAGTCAGATATTCCCAAAATGTTTATGTGTCGTCCATTAACTTCGCATCTCAATCCCCTCCTAGCTCGTTGCTAGCGAACGTTGTTACTTACTCTGCCTTGTTATCTCCCCCGGAAACCCAATGCATGGAGCGCAACTATGGTATGATCAGTCAAGAAATCAAAGTTGGCCTGCATGCGAGTTAATACGTGGCCCTGCATGGTAGCTAAAACAACATCTCTTAATTGTTGTGATTAATTGTTGCATTTAGAGACAGAAATTAGGGCTTTGATTGGAGGAAGGACCGGTCAAGTTTCTCCTTCTCCTCCAATCTGCTTGCACCTTGGTCCCGCTGCACCTTCTAACGTGACTTACACCTAGACGGAGGGAGTAGTACGAGATACGATGGCACAGTGACTTAGGTCGAATACAAGTGCCCAAAATTATTGGAAGAGAGCAAAGTGTACAAACTAAATAATTAAAATTGAATTTCTCATTTATTTTTCCGAAACGGAGGCAAAAGATTTGCCTCATCCACTAAATAAGAGGAGAATAGAGTTTCACAATTTGCAAGTGACCCAACAAATAAACGCCATGGCAATTACTCTCAATACGCCCTAGTTTCTTAGCATCCACTGTAACCCTTAGTACATAGGATGGCACACTGACTTAGGCTGAATACAAGTGCCCAAAATATTTAAAATTGGAGGATGGTGCAGCCCACCTTTCCGATATTTTTACCATGTGTGGTTTAGTTGTTGTTCACTTTAGAGGGCCGTGTACCACACGTGAACGTTAGTAAGCGCGACCGGGAGGCGTGCAACGTTAATTGTGAGTTGACTCCTTCGAGCGTTAAATTTTCTTCACGTATTAGCATTGCCCCTAGTATTTTTCTTCACTACTTTAAATAAGAGTTACGTTTCGTGCACAATTTAAAACGATTTTGATGGAGAGAAAAAGAAAATCACTCCATCTATATACGCTGCAGCCTCGACGCTTGTTTTCTAGGGTTTGCACTCTTCACACTCTCTCCCCACTATATATATACACGCTGGAGCCTCAATGCTTGTAGTTGCGCTCTTCGCACTCTCTCACCCTCTCCAGATCTAAACTAGACTTCGTTGACCTCTCTCTCTCTCCCTCCCCTCACTGATGGTCAAAGAGCCGGCAGGATCCGTCCGCCGGGAAGGGAAGGAGGTTTAACACTGTCGCCGTCGGCGAGGGAGGGAATCCACTACCGGCGCAGCTGTTCTCTTTCACCCAGCGGCGGCGCAGGAGGGCCTCCGACACCTTCTTCCTTGCTGTCGTACATAGTGTGGGCAGATCGGCCTCCGGCCGCCCACTGAGCCACACCCTGAGAACCTTAAGGTATAATTTACTTATTCCACATGCATTGCTCTAGCTGCATGTGGGCTTTTTCCGCTTCTGCACTCGAATCTAGGTGTTGGATCAAAGAGGAAAGTAGTGGGGAAAGTTGTATAGCATGAATCTAGGGCGTGGTTCAAAGAGGAAAGGAAGGGGGAAAGTAGTGGGGAAAGTTGTATAGCATGAATCTAGGACATGGTTCAAAGAGGAAAGGAAGGGGGGGGGGGTAAAGTAGTACAGACTGGCTATCCAGCACCTACGTTGGTTGAAAAGGGAAAACAATGACAAATGCAGTATGCACATCTGTAATGAACTCATCTTTTGTTTTGGGGGACAAGGCTGTAGAGTTAGAGCATGACTAGATTTGCTGCCCTCACATATGGAAAGGTGTCTAAAGATAACAAAACTGGGACCAACAAAAATATGCTCCTTGTTTGTTTGTTCTTCGTTGCAACAGGCTGTGCATCACCCCTTTATACATCGGTAGATGCACATGGTGCTGGTCTGTCCACTGTCCCGTGCAACTCTTTAGCTGTTGTTAATCTAAGGCCCTGTTTGGTTAAAAAGTCCTAGGATTTTTTTAGTCCCTACGTGCTTGGTTCCAGGGACTAAACATGGACTAGAGGTTATTAAATGACATACTAAAAGACCATGTTATCCCTAGTAATGAACTAATAGAGATAAGGTGCGATGCGGGGCAGGGGCAACTATTGGAAAAAGTCCCAAAAAGACTCTCCCTCAGGGTCTTCTTTCTTTAGTCCCAAATGCCCACTTTTAGTCCCTAAAAGTCCCTCTTGTTCGGTTCAGATGGGACTAAAAGGGACTTTTTTTGTCCCTACACCAAAAAGTCCCTGTAAACAAACACCCTCTAATAATGCCGCTAGAAAATTGAAGCAATGCCATAGTTAAAAGTAAATTACAGGTTTAACGAATTTTATGGTTAATATAATCTCTCTGTTAATATGAATCAATGCCACTGTTTAAGAAATGCTACTATCTTGCTTTCTTTCCCATTTAGATAAGTTAGATGCTTCTTTTTGTTGGCTTCTGTGTCATCCATCATTATTGACCACTAGTTGTTTCCTTTGCACCTCTGTGTAAATAGGATTATCTACTTCACCTCGTTGCTATTGTGACCTTTTGTTGCACTGCACAAAACACTTTTTAAGAGTGTTTTGTGCAGTTCAACCAAAATGTCACACCGACAATGTTGCTTGATTGCTTGATCTTAGTGGAACTGCACAAGAGGAGATCTGACTTCCTATCTGTGTTGGCAAATTTGTTTCAGATCTTCTTCTTGTGAGTTGTTTGAATTCCGCATCATGAGAGGTCAGTACTAGCCTTCTTTCACATGATTGTGCAGTGTGCTTTCATATGTTGTGCTACTTATATAGTAATGTTGCTTGACTTTAACGAACTGCTCAAATGGAGACAAGACTTCTAATCTGTATGTGCACCGTAATATCCCATTGAGGTAAGATAAGGATATTTCACAATTGTTGGCCTATATTTTGCCACTTTCATCAGAAAATTAATGCCATTGTTTAGTGATATACTTGTGCTCCCTAATTGACATGCCAAATCTTACATTGAAGGCAAAGTTTGTCTGTTATTGAACCAAGTGATGAAGGGGAAGAACAAGCGGAAGGAAAACAAAAATCAACTCCCGGTGCTATAATGAAGCACTGGAATTGTGATGACACAAGTAATGATATAGTTTTGCATCTTAATTTATTGATATGGATGGAACGAGCAATTGTTTTGCAACTGATTTGATGCCACTCTTAATGTAATATGTAGTTATCTCTACTTGTGCAAACAGGGATCTTCTTGAAAGATAACATATATTTTAGTGGAACTGCACAAGAAGATGTTGGAAACATTAAACTAATTGAGGATTATATAGTAAGCATTGCAACCACACTAGATAACAACAGATGGTTCCAGAGAAGTGATTGATCTGTATGCTCTACACAATAAGCCTCCTAACAAAGGTTGGTACTCGCCCACGAATTTCATCCATATGATTGAGCTTGTCATCTCTATTGGTGTTGTGCTAGTGTTTAGATACTGTCATGAGAAAGTGGTATTTTCCTTGAGAAGTGCTTCCTCTGTGCTGTTTTAAATATTTCCTTTCCTTTTTTTGAGCAAACAGGGATGCTAGCATTTAGTTGTCCTCTTGTCTTTGCACAACAGCATCATCCTCCTTTGAAGAAGAATATGGAGTACGTGAAGTGCCTAGTTCCGATTATGCCAGGATAAAGAAGCCAAGCCTCTCTTCTTAAGAAGGGAGCAGTTGAAGGATGATTACATTATTGCCCACAAGAACAAGCTAACTTCAGCTCAGAAGGACTCACGGATCTCCATCTTTGTTGCTGTGATGGCCAATACAATGTTGTGTTAGGATTCCTTCTGGTGAGTTCCATTTTTTTAAATGTGTGCTCTGCATGGATCATGTAGGTTGCCTGTTTAAACTGGCAATTCATAGTAGAGTTTGCTTTATACTAATCACTTTTTTTGTATTAGCGCAAAAAGGGGTGCTCAGCTTGATTTCAATGGGAATTGCACAAAATGTTCATGAATACATCAATCCTTCATTTCCACCACAAGAATGGAGGTGCCGATATGTTCAAGGCGTTGCAACATATAAGGGTGAAATCATACAAGCTATGCGCGAATTTGGTTGATTTTGGTGGAACTGCGCAAAAAGAACAACTGGTTTATTTAGCATGAGGTGCCATGTCAATGTCCGAGCTGATGGCAAACCCTGCCAATTGCCCAGTCGTAGGCATTTGATATTTTGGAATGGGAAAACCTTGTCAAAGTTTGCTCATTGATGTACGCAAAACAACACGCATTTGACATTTTGGAATGGGATAACCTTTTCAAATTTTGCTCATTGATGTTAGCAAGAAGACATGTGTTTGATATTTTCGAAAGGGACGCCCTTTGCTGTCAGCAGCATTGATCGATTTTTCTTTATTCTTTAGTTGTGAAGTAAATATTGGCTCTGACATGTGAATCACTGAGATGCATAATCATCGATTGTTTTGAATGTTCTCTATGAATTGCCAGGCCTGTATGTGTGATTTCAATGTACAGGAGCACTAAAAAGTTGATTAAACTCTTTGTACTCCCCCTGTTCCTTTTTCTTTGCATACTAGATTTCTTTAAAGTTAGTTGATTTTAGATTGTGAATGTTCATACTTCTTTCTATAAGATTGGTCAAAGTAGAGATACTTTGACTTCAGACAAAACTTATATGCAGACTACAAAGGACCGGAGGGAGTATATGTGAAACTGCTACAAATGAGGTGATCACCCTGGGAATAATGCTAGTACGTATTGTTTTGCATGTTCATCCAATGCCAATGATACAAGAATTCGAACTAATCAAACTAAATTCATTCATACATGGTCGGATTTCATATAAACATGCCGAATTTCATTTATTTCATACATTCTTCAACTAAAAAGGGGTGCGCTGGAGGTATAATTAATTAACTGAAGCTACCCACCCGTGTCCGGCTGAGCCGAACATGAGCTTATTCTCTAGCAGACCGAGCTTCAGTGACTTAACTGCAGGTGCAGTTGCGTAACTGACATGTGGCCCAGATGCCTGTTGGGCCCATGTGTCAGTGACCCAACTGCACCTGCAGTTAAGTAACCGAAGCAGCGTCTTTCTCCAACACAGCTCTCCAACTCCACGTTGCCGCCAAGAAGCTAATCGGCCATCAATGGTCAACCCGCCTAGCTTGGCTTCAACCGGAGGGTAGCAGCGGTGGCCTTACTTGGACCTGAGCGGCGGCGACCTACCATGTTCTACTCTTCCTCGTTTTCTGTTTGGCGCGGCCTCGTTGGCAGCGGGGCGGGGCCTCGACGGAGCTGGCGATGTCCTCTGTATCATTGCCGGCGGGGCGATGCCTCGGCGGAGTGGGGGAAATCCTCCCCCTCATTGTCGACAGGGCGTGGCCTCGGCTGAGCCGGCGATGTCCTCTGCCTCATTCTTAGCGGGGCGGGGCCTCGGCCAGGTAGGGCCTCGCCAAACCGGCGAAGTCCTCCACCTCGGTGTCGGCGGAGCGGGGCCTCGGCGGAGCTGATGACGTCCTTTGCCTCGTTGTTGGCGCGGCGGGGCCTCGGCGGAGCAGGGCCTCATCCACACCAGCGAAGCGGGGACTCGGTAGAGCCGGCATTGTCCCCCGCCTCGTCCTCGGTCTCGCCAAACAGCGCCTCGCCCGCTTCATCACCCTCTTTGTAGGCGGCCGCAACCTCCGCCACCCGCATGCGGTACCGCCAGCGCGTGAGGCGGCTCTCGCGGGCGGAGCGGTACAAGTCGAGCAGTGCCTCCTGCTCTGCCCCCTCCGCGTCGATCTGCTCCTCCGCCTGCAGGTGCTCCTGGAGGAGATGGTGGTTGTAGGCGGCGTCGGCCTGCGCCTCCCGGAACTGCTCCTGACACTTCTGCCTCACCGTGTCCATGTATTTGGCATGGGCCTCGCCGATGGTCATGGTGCAATGCACCGGCGAGGATGGCGCAGAGGAGGAGGTTGGCGTCGGATCGTCGACTACCATGTTCTCCATTGGGATGTCGTCGTCCTCCGGCTGCCTGCCGGCCAGCCAGTCAACAGCAATGGCTGCCATCTCCTTGTGGTTTGTCGTCCACCCGTCCCGAAGAGCGCTGGAGCGCGAGGAAGCCATGGTGGGCAGTAGTGGTGTTGACAGGAGAAAGGGACCAGAGGCGGATGACTACGGCTATGGCCGGTGCAACAGTTTATATAGCAATGGTGGGCGGCGGAGGGATGGACGGGTGGTGCCGGAGTAGCCGCCTCGGCAACTGTGTATCATTAATGTGGGCGGCAGACGGACGAACGGAGGACACTTGTGTCGTTTGAATGCGTAGCAATCGCCTGCACCGGGAAGCGGCGCGGGCGGTGCTGACCGTTTCAGGCGTAAAGCGCGCGCGGGCGAGGGAGGCGGTCTGGGTGCGCCAGGGCGGTCAGACTCGTGCTTGGCAGCGGGTCAGTCCAGCAGCCAGATATGCTGGCTCGCCAGTGAGCTCGCCGAGCTGAGCGACGACAATTAGACGATGGACGTAGCTTCCGACCAAGAGCCAGCGCCACCTCAACGAGCACCGGCGAACAAGCGAACGACAATGCCGTCGCGGACATGTGGCCCTATGATCCTGGCTTCCTGAATGAGCAGCGGGAGCTGTATCAGACCATCCGTAGGGCCCGCGAGGCCCTCTCCGTCGTCCTTCGAATTGTTGCGCTTGCCGTGGCGGCGTCGTCTCGTGTTGTCAACATGGTCAACGGACATGAGGAATGAGGAGATGACTTTACTGGGAGAGGATGATAGTGGGGACCCACCAGGGCCATAGCTGCACATACGCAAGTGCCTCCTTATTGTATACAACTATATTTTTTTTGCTTCCTCCTGGTTTCCTGACATCACGGTCTCACACGATTGTCAACCTATTTAGCAATAAAAAAGAGAATTGCACAAGGAGCGGCCGACAGCTAGGACCAAGCAGCTCGAACAGTATTTGTGTTTTTGAGGTGTGAGCACTGCAGAGTTTTTCTTGAGCGATGTTTTTGCCGTTGTTCAGAGGAGAGCAGGGTATTAACTGGGAGGGCTATGGCTCGTCTAGCCCAGGCCAGATATCCAGCCCAGATATTAATTTTTTTCAAGCTGAAAATGGCTAGCCCAGCTATACTTTTTTTGAGGAATACCCAGGCAAGGTCAACTTGTTATTCTCCGCCCCGGTGGGCTGCAAATCTCTCCTAGGAGGGATGCATTAGGCTTAACAAGAAAATGGGCTTTAAGAAATAATAAATGGGATGTAATTATAAAAACTGGGTAGTAACTACAAAAAATTCACCAAACACGTAATTAGTTTTGAAAAATATTATTTTTTTGATTTTGAAAATTTTAATTTCATTAATTGTTGGGCGCGCAATATTTCGTTGGGTTTTCACGTAATACAATTTTTTTTGAAAATATATATAATCTGACTAGAAATTTCAGGATAAAAATATTTTGGATCACATAAGAATGTGGGAATTTTTATTGAATTCTGTTTTGAGCGGTTGCTTGAAATTATTAATCATTGTCCTAGCTAGAAAATGGGTGTACTTTTAACAAACTATAAATGGGTTGTAGTAAATTCCATTAGAATTCAAAAATGGGATGTAGATTCCTACAAATCGCAAATGGGCTATATGTTCTCTTCCACACACTTGTGGGACTACTAAGTTGACGTGTCCCCTAAAAAAACTAAGTTGACGCGTATGCAAGGCTTTGTCAACTTATAGGCAACGCACGGTTCTAGCAGCAGTGGCCGTTGGATGTCCATCCAACGGATGTCGTGCTTCTTCTTCAATCTCGGATATTCTTGCTTCAACCGTCCAAAAAAAGATTCCTCCCCCTGACATCTGGGGCGCACCGTTTCGGAGGCTGACCTGTGGGCCTACTAAGTTGATGCGTACCAAGGGCTTTGTCAACTTACTCAATATAAACGATTCTAGCTGCAGTGACCGTACGATGTCCATCCAACGACCGTCGTGCTTCTTCAACCTCTGGTCTTCTTGCTCCAGCCGCCCAAACCAGCGTCGGCCGTGCCGCCTGCTCCTGCCTCCCATGTCAGGTTGTGCTGCCACCGCTGGCCATGCCATCCCTCTATACTCACCCACACCTCATGTTATTCACTGGTGATGACAGCCTCACACCACAGCCGAAGCAGTCAACCCACGTACTCCCCTCCGCGTGGGCATCCACTGCCGCGTCTTCCCCGGCTCCGCGTCGTTCCCTTCCTAGGCCTCACCATCGTCCACCACCTTGGTGCTCTCGGCGCGGCGTGGTCAACGTGGTCAACGAAGGACAGCCATCGGAAGAGGAATTTAGGCGGTAAGGCTGACAACTGGACCCACCAGCTACATCTTCGAACACAAGGAAGTGCCTCCTTATTACTCGCAAAATAAAAACGATTCCTCCCCCTGAAAGCTGGGATCGACCAGCTATATCTTCACACGCAAGGAAGTGCGTCCTTATCCTCCCTGACCGCTGGGACCCACCCAGTCAAAGCGTACGTAGCATTGTCTGTCTGGTTGCGAACGTGTATGTACATACTGGTCGATCAGTCTCTCTACAAGTATGAACCATGGCCGAGTAAGTAGCGGCACGTGTCATTGTAGAGCACCCGGTATAGCAGTTCACACAGTCCCGTCTAAGTTCTGTACACGTACGTACAACCACAGGGAAAAAAATACGGCCACATACGTACATACGTGCGGGGTCTCAAGCACGTAGTCGCGCATATATACGGACGGCCAGGGCTTGTGTACATGGAAAGGCAATAGACGGCAGCAACGGCGTCATGTTCATCGGGCAGCGAACCAGCTGGGTCGAAACGGAGAAACAACGTCCTGTTAATCGGGAGGCAAACGACTGGGTCAGAATGCGTCCTGTTCAACGGGAGCCAACCGGCTTGGACAGAACAGCTGACATGGGGTCTGGCGTACCGCAGAACGAAGGAAACGGCCTTCTGTTCGACCAGCCATGGTCGAAACAGGATCTTGTTCATCGGGAGGGGTCTGGCGTACCGCAAAACAGAGGAAATGGACTTGTGTTCGAGTGCCTACGATCAAAACGATGTCCTGTTGATCGGGAGGGGTGTGGCGTACCGCAAAACAAAGGAAACAGACTTGTGTTGGAGTGCCTACGGTCGAAACCGGGTCCTGTTCATCCACCGTCTACCGCCTCGCTCCAGCCTCCACAGGCTATTGTTCATCCACCTTCAACCTCCTCCAGCCTCCACGAGCTACTGTTCATCCACGACTACTGTTCATACAGCCTACACCGGCTGCTGTTCATCCAGCCCTCCACGGGGTCCTGTTCATCCACCCCCAACCAGCTGGGGTGCGGCGGCCTCCTCGGGGTCCTGTTCATCCAGCGGCAATGGTCTACTACCATGGGGTCCTGTTCATCCAACCCCCACCTGGAACTATTCATCCACAACCAACCAACCGGCTTGACTCACCACGTCTCGAGTCGTTCTACATACTGCGCGCACGGTAGCAATGGTCACTATTCGTCGAGAGGCAACCCAACACCGGCTGGCTATGTCTCGCATGGGGGCTCGATCGGCTTCAGTAAGCAGCAGCAGTGATCGATCACTCGGGTTCAGTTAGCAGCAGCAACAAAGGAATTGCTCGGGTTCAGTCAGTAGTGAGTGAATCGCTTGGGTTTAGTTAACAGCCAAGGGATTGATCGCTCGGGTTCAGTAACGTGCGATCACTCCGGGTTCAGTTAGCCAATAACTCGCACACACGCGCGTACACGAGAGAAACTCACAAACCACAGTGCATCGCTCGGCCCCGACCACCCACCCTAACTGGGAACTCCACGATATTTCCTCTCCCTCGCTTCTACCGCGATTTTTTCCGTCATGGACGGCCCAAAGATTACCATGCAGCTGCGTCTCCAGCCTGCCTAGGACAAAAAGCCCATTTGCTGTCATGATTTTTTTTCATAGAAGTAGGAGCCCACCACATCTATGATGATACCGG
Source organism: Triticum aestivum (assembly GCF_018294505.1). Classification (NCBI taxonomy): domain Eukaryota; kingdom Viridiplantae; phylum Streptophyta; class Magnoliopsida; order Poales; family Poaceae; genus Triticum; species Triticum aestivum. The sequence continues at coordinate 186,840,055 of NC_057796.1, forward strand.
GTTTGGTCCCAATGATCATCATAGAAGTGTCAGAAGCATGACAATTTTTTCGTTCGGCCCAAAATGTCACGGATGTGTCTTTTTTTTTGTAGTGACTATGGGGGTGAGCTGACAATCAGGCTGTTAAAATACGACGGGTTAAATTATAAAAATATAAGTCATCAGCATGCCGGCGGTTCATCTAAGCAACGATTTATTGAAGCTATTGCTAAGTGTGGAACAACAGATTTCATTACAAGTGCAAGGGATTTCAGATCTACGAGCAGCTTGAAAAAGAAGAAATGTTACCCAGTTAAAAGATTAGGGCGGCGGGGGTTGCTTGCTACTTCATGAGTTATATTGAGGACGCAGAACATCTACAGAGGGGATGAATCTCAAAGACGAAGCCACATTATTTCTATGAATATATTGGGTGAAAAAGGAAGGTTTATGAGGTAGATAGCAGAGCTGCGGAGATGAACTCCGACGAACTACAAAAGCACCAATAACCTAAATGCCGATCTAGGAGGAAGGAGTAGTTTATACCTGGTAACTGTCGAAGGTAGGGGCGGCGCGTGGCAAGGCTCCGGCGAAGACTTGGAGGAGCGCCGCGGTGCTGGCTAAGATGGCCGGAGATGTTGTTGGTCGCGGCAGAGCTTTGGTTGCTGACGACCTAGCACGAGTAAGAAGACGAAGTGGAGGGGGCGGCGTGTAAAGTAAAAACGTGCCCTCCCCCATACCTATTTATAAGGAAGTGGTAGGCGCGAGAAACAACGCGACACAATAACTTTTTTCAGCTTGACGGACACCTCAATTTTCGGGATAAAGAGATATGTATAGAAGATCTGTAGTGATGTAATCGATTATTTATTCAATTATGAAGGATAATGTCATCAATAAGATGGAAAATTGATAAGTCTGAAAATTCGATGAGCTAGCATATGGCGGGTTAAGGAAGAATGATTTTCATCAAAAGACTCGCCTAATCAAGAGGGGGAAGATTTGCATGAACAAGTTCAAGAAAATCTGGGGCCTAATGTTGGGGATATAACCCCAGGATATGACCCGCCATGCGCTGGCCGGGTTATAGAAGTGGCGAGTCAATAGCCCGAAGGGAACATGGGCCGCGGGTGGTGAATATTGAAGACCCGATGGGCGGCTCTTGAGCGGGCCAGCTCTTAAGCCCAGCACTGCGGATGGGAGTTCATGGCTTGGAAGGCGCGAGCCGCCTTGAGTTTTCCTTCCATGGAGAGCAGGGCGGGTTAGAGATGTATCTAGTCACGAGTCTGATTAAGACTCAGACTGTTGTAAGCTCGGGGCCTCGACCTGTATATAAAGGCGTGCCCCTAGGGCAGATAGACTAAGTTACAATAAATCGATAGCTAGGTCAAGCGAATCCGCTCCCTTGTAATAGATACTCCAGCAATACAACATAAAGCAGGACGTAGGCTATTACCTCGGTCATGAGGGGCTGAACCTGGGTAAACTCACGTCTCTCGTCCCGCTCAACCACGACAAGCTAACCACCATGGCAATGGCCTCACACCTAAGTCCTTTCTCTAGGGCATATGCCGTGACAAAACCATGATAGTAGGTACATTCCTAATGTATATCTTACTTGAGAGTTAGAAACTGAACAGCGTTTTACATGCTTAGAATATCCCGAGGATAGACATGTTGCTGATGTTGTTTGTGAATTCATGATAATATCCCCACTACTTGGTCTTCTTTGAAAAATGCTATGAGTACTCGTTGGGTTCCACCATATTATCAACGTGAATTACTTAAAATATTGCAGTGTTTAACACAAGGATTTTTTGTAGAGGAATATTATCAGGAATTACATGTTGGCATGATTCGTTGTGGTATTGTTGAGGATAATGAAGCTATGCTTACACGTTTCATGGGTGCATTAAACAGAGAAATTCAAATTTTCTTAGAGGAGTATGAGAATATCACCTAGTTATTCCATCTTGCTTGCAAAGCTGAATGTGAACTACATGATCGTTAGGCCATGGCGCGAACTAACTTTTCTACAAGTCAATCTTCATCATGGAGACCGTGTACATCTTCTAATTCCACATGTCCTGCTGCACCACCCACTAGTTCAGCCGCAAACTCCAACCGCTATACAAGAAAACAGACACCACCACCACCATCCGCCAAGACCACACTATGTGGTCCCGTACAAAGCTCTTCTCCGTACATGCCATCAATAGGACAAACACGTGATATCATATGTCATCATCACAAGGGTGGAGGTCACTATGCGAGCCAATGCCCATCCAAGCGTCTGATGATTACTACTGATGATGGCAGGTATGCGTCCGCTAGTGATTATGATGAGGAGACTTTGGCTCTTATTGCAAGTGAAGAACATGGTGGCGAAAATTCTGAATAAGAGACACAATACATGGCTACTGATGACGCTGACAGGTATCAAAGTTTAGTTGCTCACCATGTTTTGAGTGTGCAGGTAACACAGGTTGCTAAAAATTAGAGGCGCAATTTGTTCCATATTAAGGGAGTTGTGAAGGAACATTTTGTTCGTGTCATCATAGATGGAGGGAGTTGCAACAATTTGGCTACCATGGAGATGGTGGAGAAGCTATCCCTCACCATCAGACCACATCCTCATCCTTATTACATACAATGGTTCAACAACAACGACAAGGTTAAGGTAACACTTACTATTCGTGTGCATTTTAGTATTGCTACATATGATGATTATGTTGATTGTGATTTGCTACCCATGCAAGCATGATCCCTATTACTTGGTAGACGATGTCAATTTGATAAAAATTCTGTACACCATGGTAGAAAAAAATCAGTATGCTCTTGTTCACAAGGATAAACATATTACTTTGCTTCCTATGTCCCCTGAACACATTTTGAAAGATGATCTTAATAGAGCTAGTAAAGCAAAACAAGAGTGAAAATCAGATTGTGGCAAGAGAATTTGAGCAACAACTTAACCCTAGTAACAAACCATCATCTAGTGTTGCATCTAAAATTATATTGAAGAGTGGATGTTTACTTGCCACCAAAGGTGATATTGATGATCTAGATTTTAGCACACCTGTTTGCTATGCTTTTGTGTGCAAACATGCATTATTTTGATTCAAGGACGTGCCTCCCTCTTTACCTCTTGCTGTCACTAACATTTTACAAGAGTTCACTGATGTCTTTCCACAACACGTGCCACCAGGATTACTGCCTATTCAAGGGATTGAGCATCAGATTGACTTAGTTCTCGGTGCCTCGCTGCCCAACCATGCGCCATACCATACAAATCCAGAGGAGACTAAGGAAATTATGCGTCAAGTACAAGAGTTTCTCAACAAAGGCTATATATGTGAATCTCTTAGTCCTTGTGTTATTCCTATTATACTACTGCAAAAAAACATGGTACATCATGTATGTGTGTGGATTGTAGAGACATTAATAATAATACTATTCATTATTGTCATCCTATTCCTAGGCTAGACGATATGCTTGATGAATTAGATGGCTCTACCATTTTTTCCGAAGTTGATTTCCATAGTGGATACCATCAAATTTGTATGAAATTAGGAGATGAATGGAAAATAGCATTTAAAACTAAGTTTGGCTTATTTGAGTGGTTAGTAATGCCTTTTGGGTTAACTAATGCACCTGGTACATTCATGAGATTAATGAACGAATTTTTACGTGCTTTCACTGGAAGATTTGTGGTAGTCTATTTTGATGATATACTGGTTTATAGCAGATCTTTGGAGGAATATTTGCGTGCTGTTTTTATTGCTCTATGTGATGCACGTTGATGACACATGAGTATAGGCGATCAATCATACTCCTTTCGATAAGTAAGAGTGTCGATCCCAACAAGGAGCAGAAGAAAATGATAAGCGGTTTCCAGCAAGGTATTCTCTGCAAGCACTGAAAGTAGCCGTAGCAGATAGTTTTGTAGCGAGGTAATTCGTAACAAGTAACAGGTAGCAATAGTGACAAAAGTGCAGCAAGGTGGCTCAATCCTTTTTATAGCAAAGAACATGCCGGAACATTCTCTTATATTAAGCAAAGCATCCTTGAGGACACATGAGAATTGTCATCTAGTCATGTTCATCGTGTTTAGTTGATTCATGTTCACTATTTGATAATTTGCTATGTGGGTGGACCGGTGCGAGGGTGTTGTTCTTACTTCAACAAGCAAGCCTCTTATGATTACCCCCTCTCGTAAGCACCCACAACAATGAAATAAGAATTAAGATAAATCTAACCATAGCATGAAACATATGGATCCAAACCAACCCCTTATGAAATAACGCATAAACTAGGGTTTAAGCTTCTGTCACTCTTCCAACCCATCATCTTCTTATTACCCCCCCCCCCAATGCCTTCCCTTAGGCCCAAGTATGTGAAGTGTCATGTCGTCCACGTTCACATGACACTACTAAAGGAAGAACAACATACATATCATCAAAATATCAAACGAATACCAACTTCACATGATTACTTATAACAAGACTTCTCCCATGTCTTCAAGAACAAAAGTAACTACTCACAAATCATATTCATGCTCAAGATCAGAGGTGTATTGAATATGCTTGAGGATCTGAGCAATTAAGCTTCCACCAAATAAACCAACTCGTACCAACTACAAGATGTAATCAACACTACTAGCAACCCACAGGTACCAATTTGAGGTTTCAGGACAAAGATTGAATACAAGAGATGAACTAGGGTTTGAGATGAGATGGCGCTGGTGAAGATGTTGATGAAGATTGTTCCTCTCATGATGAGAGGATCGTTGGTGATGTCAATGGCTTCGATTTCTCCCTCCCGGAGGGAAGTTTCCCCGGCGGAATCACTCTGCTGGAGAGGAAAAGTGCTCTTGTCCAGGTTCTACCTCGAGATGGCGGTGCTTCATCCTGATAGTCTTCTCTTTGTTTTTTCTAGGGAAAATAGCCTCTAATAGCAGAAGATGGGCGCCGGAGGCCTGCTAGGAGGCCCACGAGCTCATAGGGCACGCCAAGGGGGGTGGGCGCTCCCCTAAGCTCGTCGCTCTTTGATGGCACCCCTCTCGGTAATTCTTCTTCTGCTATTTTTTTTATATATTCCAAACTAATTCTCCGTAAATTTTCAGGTCATATGGAGATGTGGAGAATATCTATCTCTATTATAGCTTTTTCAGGTGCTGAAGTCTAGCTCCCGACAATGTTCCTCTTCATTTGAAACTTGCAAAATACGAGCGAAAAGGCATTAGAACGGCATAATAAAGTGAAATAATGATCCAAAACATAATAAATAACAATCGGAAAATATGATGCAAAATGGACGTATCAACTCCCCAAGCTTAGACCTCACTTACCCTCAAGCAAAAGACGAACTAGATAATCATGACCACATGTTTAGAGAGAGAGAGAGAGGTTGATAAAACAAAAGACGAACATGAAAGCATCATGACTTCACCATAGTAACAATATATGATCATAAAACTTCTCATGATAAAGTAACAATTCATTCACAAGCTAAATTATGAACCATAAACATCATTGGAAACTGAAAACTATGATCTCAGTCATTGAAATAATTGCAATCCATCATATTTTCGTAAAGTGTCTATGTTAGAGCTTTGTTTAGCAAGTTCACATACTCAACTACCATTTAGTCTTCTATGATTGCTGACACTCATGACATATTTATAGAGAAAAAGTTTGAGTCTAACACATAGGGAGATGGGGTTTATAGTTTTCACCTCCCAACTTATTTACCTCAAGCATAATGTCAACAACAATAACTCATGATCACCTACATCCAACTGGATATATATGCCTGGATCTTTCCCCACCACATGATGCTTGCCAAATAGAGAAGAAATAGAGCGAAATAGAGATGAACATTATTGGCTCTTGCATAAAAGTAAATACAGAAAAGTAAAAGATAGGACCTTCGCTGAGGGAAGCAAAGATTGTCATGTGCTTTTTGTTTTTGGATGTGCAAGATCTTAATGGAAAGAAACTTCGCTTTATAGTAGCAACCTTTATTATGTAGTCCATCGCTTTTAATTCTTTGTCAACACAAGTTTGTTCGAAGCTTATTTTCCCTTTCAATAAAAGATCATACATATTTAGGAGCAATTTTTATTGCTTTATGCACCGATGACAACTTACTTGAAGGATCTTATTCAATCCATAGGTAAATTGGTGGACTCTCATGGCAAGAGACTGGAGTAGTATCTCTACTAAGTACTCCCTCCGTCCGAAAAAGCTTGTCCCAAGCTTGCTTCTCAAATGGATGTATCTAGCACTAACTTGGTGCTAGATACATCCATTTGAGGGACAAGATTTTTCGGATGGAGGGAGTATCTCATCTGTGAGACCTCTCTTTCTTTATTACTTTTCATGGATTGCATCAATGACCAATGTTATGTTTGTTAACTACCAACACATTTTATAACCTATACTTCTTTTATGAGAAGTGATTACTCCTCATGGGATTAGTGTACGACCTTTTATTCTTTTCATTTCTAAAATTAAAGAAGGTAAAGCAACAAACTCAAACTACTCTTTATTATGTAACTCTCACACTCGATTACATAGATAGATCACGAAACAAGCACTCAAACTAATTCATACTAAAACTTTATTCTTATAAATCACGAAATAACTAATGATCAAACTAAGATAGATATCGATGTTTAAAGTGATGGTGATACGATAGCGGGGCACCTCCCCGAAGCTTGGAACAAGCCGAGGGTGGTGTCCATACCCGTGTACTCAAGTGTCTTTCTTTGGGGGTGATGGTGATGAGGTAATCCTTTTGGCGATGATTCCCTTGAGGGTACGATTCTCCTCCTTGAGCTTAATGATTTCCTGTTTAAGGTTTCTACTTGTGAGCTGTGTTGGGATTTTCCCTGAAGAGGAGAGGAGATGCAACACACTAGAGGTAAGTATTTCCCTCAGTGAGAACCAAGGTATCAATCAAGTAGGAGAATCACACAAAGCCTCATGAACAATGCTACTTCTTGAGCTTGCGTTGGTTTTTCCCTTGAAGAGGAAAGGGTGATGCAACAAAGTAGAGATAAGTATTTCCCTCAGTTTGAGAAGAAAGGTATCAATCCAGTAGGAGGAACACACAAGTCACCAATGGTTGCACCTACACAAACAAACAAATACTTGCACCCAACATGATAAAGGGGTTGCCAATCCCTTCACGGTTACTTGCAAGGATGAGATCTGATAGAGATAGGTATAAAAGATAAGTAGAAGTGCGAAATAAAGTAAAGGTAAATAAATTGCAGCAAGGTATTTTTGGGTTTTTGGTTTTATAGATCTGCAAATAATATGATAAAAAATAGACCCGGGGGCCATAATTTTCACTAGAGTCTTCTCTCTTGAAAGAACGCATACAGTGGGTAAAAAAATTACTATTGGGAAATTGATAGAAAAGCCAATAATCATGATGATATCCAAGGCAATGATCATGTATATAGGCATCACGTCTGAGACAAGTAGACCGACTCCTGCCTGCATCTACTACGTACTATTACTCCACACATCGACCGCTATCCAGCATGCATATAGTGTATTAAGTTAACAAGAACAAAGTAACGCCTTAATCAATATGAACAAACCACATCCTTTTACCTTAATGGCAACAATACAAATACGTGTCATGTCCCTTTCTGTCACTGGGAATAAGCACCGCAAGATTGAACCCATTACAAAGCACCTCTCCCATGGCAAGAAAAATCAATCTAGTTGGCCAAACCAAATCAATAGATCAGAGAGAAATACAAAGCTATCTTAATAATGCATAAAAGAGTTCAGAGAAGACTCCAATAATATTCATAGATAATCTGATCATAAACCCACAATTCATCGGATCTCAACAAATGCACCGCAAAAGAAGATTACATTGAATAGATCTCCAAGAGCATCGAGGAGAACATTGTATTGAAGATCAAAGAGAGAGAGAGAGAGAGGGAGAAGAATTCATATAGCTACTAGCTATGGACCCGTAGGTCTGTGGTAAACTACCCAGACATCATCAGAAGGTAACAAGGTTGATGTAGAGGCCCTCCGTGATCGAAACCCCCTCCAGCAAAGTATCGGAAAAGGCCTCTAGATGGGATCTCACGAGGGCAGAAACTTGCAGCGGCGGAGAAGTACTTTTGGTGTGCTCTCTAGTCTATAGGGAATATTTGGGTATTTATAGAAGCAAAATTAGGGTTGGAAGTGCCACGCGGGGGGGGGGGGCAAAAGCTTGTGGCCATCTCGTGGCTCCTCTGGCCTCCTCCCGAACCTTCTTGGGTGTCTTGTGGTCAAAGAAAAATCATCAAAAGTTTCGTTCCGTTTGGACTCCGTTTGGTATCAATTTTCTGTAGAAGACAAAAGCAAGGTAAAACATCAACTGGCACTTGGCACTAGGTTAATAGGTTAGTCCCAAAAAATGATATAAAATAGCATAATAAAGCATATAAAACATCCAAGATGGATAATATAATAGCATGGAACAATAAAAAATTATAGATACGTTGGAGACGTATCAAGCATCCCCAAGCTTAATTCTTGCTCGTTCTCGAGTAGGTAAATGATAAAACGGAATTTTTGATGTGGAATGCTACCTAACATGTTTATCAAGTAATTTTTCTTTATGTGGCATTAATATTCAGACTTGTAGGATTCAAAACAAAAGTTTAATGTTGACATAAAAACAATAATACTTCAAGCATACTAAAAAGCAATCATGTCTTTTCAAAATATAATGGCTAAAGAAAGTTATCCCTACAAAATCATATGTGAGAACCCAAAAATTATTTCTAGACCCTCCTGTGTATATTTGTCAATCCGGGATCAACTTGACAACACAGTGAAATGGTATCATTGCAGAACATTAAAATAAGTATAAGTTTAATAACTCTTGCCATAAGGCATACATAGTGAAATGTCTCATGACATTTATTACAACCAGAAACACAACTGAATATATAAATGTGTAGCGACTCCATCTCAGCCAAAGGCAGTCGATGTAGTCAACGTGTCCTCACTCCTCAGGATCATCATAATAGTCGTAGTCGATGCCCTCGTCTTCATAGATCTCTGTTGTTTAACAAAAGTATTGCCATGAGTACATTACGTACTCAACATGCCTTCCACGAGGAAGGACCTAATACCTACATGTGGCTTCAAAGGAAGGCTGTATGGCTCATTTGCATAACGCTAATTTTGTTTGACAAATAAAGTAGTTGGATAAAAGCAGTTTTAGATGAAAACATGTTTTATCTCCAGAATAACTTAGGGGCAAAGAGGGAATAAGCAAGACAGGTCCTGTATGTCAAGAAAGATTCATGTGTCGTCCATGACCGTGTACACGGCTATTCGAATAGTTTTACACTCTACAGAGGTCGTACAATTTACCCACATGACAAAATCCCATATTGATGCCACCAGTGGCCGCTGGTATAGTACACCATTTGGTATACCGGTAGGGAGATTGTGACGAGGTCTTTGGACTAGATCGCCCAAAGATGTGACATGCCCACCGGGTCTGGCGCACGGAACTGAGACTACGTCCTCAAACCGGTCCCCCCATCTATGCCGAGGATACTCCCCGCAGGGCAGCTACCCCATATGCAGTACGACGACGTCGACACCTAAGGCTGACTAGCTTACTTGACCAAGCCAGTGACCATATAGCATGTGGCTATACTTATTATCACAATCTTCAAATCCAAGACTTATTAGGCCTCATGCGGCACGGATGACTGATTGCCCCCTTCAACTCATGAAGGGCAGCCAATCGCTCCTTCAATCCTTGATTCAGCTATCGCCCGCACCAGTATTCAGATGGTAAGTTTCACCCAGAGTAGAAGAGGATTGAGAGAGTCAACAAGGGCCAACTGGCCTAGCTCAACATTATGTTTCAAATTTCAATGACTTAGAGGTCATTCAACAAAGCACCTAAAGGGTGATAAGCATGGCTAAGAATTTCTACTCTACCGGAATTATATACTTCTACTCAGGTCTCAAGTAAATAGGCGACGAGCGGATCAGGGTAATGTGTCAATCGACACGCTAGCTACGAGAATTAAAATAGCATGCATATAAAAACAATAAAACTCAATGCAATTTTGTAAACCATAGGATAAGTATGATCAAGAAGGAGGCATGACTTCGTTGTCGAGTCCCACGTTCTCGTCTTCGTTGTAGTGCTCCTCTCCCATACCGTCGCCTCCTAATCATAGTAACGGCGAAGCAATAATAAATACACACGTAATAAAATCCAATAACATCCAAATAAAAAAATATAGGAAAGATGTGTAGCAAGATCTGGATGGACATGGACATTTCAAAGGAGGTAGCACGATTGTAGATGAATAGGGGGGATTGAACAGATTGGTTGGTTTAGGTTTTGTCGGTGTGCTGGGAACGGGGGTACCCAGACTTGCCTGCCTGCATGCGGCCCACGCTGTGGCTCAATCGATGGCCTGGTACGGCCCAGCTTCAGCATCAACAACTCAAGACCCTCGCGAGGCGAACGACATCAATACCTCCAGAAGGAGCGGCCTCCCGAGGCCGGCTCCTGAGGAGTGGAGATTTCTATGCAAGCCTCACCTCGCGAGGCTCGGATGACGTGAGCCATGACGACCATGGCCAGGCGGGCGCTAGCGGGCGCAGTACACCAGTTTCCTCTTTGGTGCTATGGAGGCAAGCGCAGGCACGGTGTCTCGAGGAATCAACCTAAGGTTTCCATTCCCATGCAACAAGACCAAGACCGCCAGGACGGCAGGACAGAGGTCATCGCCGAGCCCACCACGGCGTCATGACCAGAAGCTTTGCAGGCGAAGACTACTTTTGTCAGGATAAGATGTACTAGTTGTCTCCCTTCGAATTTGGCTGTTGTGGGATCCCTTCCCACCTCCATTTTGGGGGAATAGGACCAAGGCCACTATAAATATAGCCTAGCCACCACCATAGGAAGGGGATCCATTCGAACCCGGACCAGCTCACACCAACACAAGAATAGACCTCCTGAGGTTGTTCTTCCACTGTACTAGTTCATCCCTAGCCCATCTCGAGGCCAATCCACCACAAAGCAAGAGTAGGCTTTTACACCGCAAGGTGGCCCGAACCTGGGTAAACTGTTGTGTCCCATTTCCTTCATGTTCATCGATTTAGGCCATGAGATTGGCGAGTAGGCAGACTGGAGAGGTTGAGTTATTCGCACGCACCCCAGAGTTCGAATCTATCAAGGGTCTGCGGAGCCCAAAATCCGACCTTTGGTGCACCAGGTAGGGTGCATCGAAGATCCACCTCTCTGTCCGCCGTGCTCCACTGTTCAGCTCTCATTGTGGGCGCTACTCCGTCGACCGGACCAACGGGTGCTTTCGGGGGAGCCGTGGGCCTCCGAGCTTTCCCCTCGCCCTGCGGCAGGTGTAGTGGCCGCCCAAGTTCAGGTCGGAGCTGCCGCCCCGATACGACGGCGCGGCGGACCCGACAGGTTTTGTCTGATCATATGAGGAGGCTGTTTCGGCAGCCAGCAGCGACGACAAAGTTATGGCGAACTGGCTTCCCATGGCCCTCGCGGGCGTGTCGCGCGCCTGGCTTCTCAGCTTGCCAGAGTCTTCGGTGGCCTCCTGGGAGCAGCTGCGCGGCCTCTTCATCACACGCTTCGTGGCACCGGCACCCCACATCGTCATAGCCCTCCTAGGCGGTTCGCAGGCGCCGCCCTCGGATCGCCACGCCAAGCAGTTCTTTCGCCTGGTGGGCGTCGCCCACGTGCACGAGGAGCTCCTCCGGGCTGGGCGGCGCCTAGGGCCGACCTCGTCTTCGACTCAAGGGACCACCCCGCGACCACAGCAGGCGCCGAAGTACTCCCGATGCTTTGCACCCCCACCATCTGCAACATAGCGGTCACCAAGACCCTCATCGAAGGAGGAGCCGGCCTCAATGTGCTCTCTCTGGAAGCATTCGACTTGCTTCATGTGCCCCATGGCTGGCTCTGCCCCACCAAGCCTTTCTCTAGAGTCATCGACGGCTCCACCTGCCCCCTGGGGCATATTCGCCTCCCCGTCACCTTCGCCACCCGCGACAACTACTGCACCAAGCTTATCGTCTTCGACATCGCCCGCATCAGCCTCCCGTACAATGCCATTCTCGGGTACCCGGCCTTGGCCAAGTTCATGGCAGCAACTCACCCAGCCTACGATCTCATGAAGATGTCGTGAAGCAGCGGCGTCCTCACCGTGGCAGGGGACACTAAGGACACACTATTGGCCCTCTAGCTCGCCTTCAGGGCCGCGGCGACTACACGACCAAGTGAGGAAGGAGCCTCGGAGGCTCCTAGGGTTGTGCCAGCAAAGAAGAAGCAATTGTTCTCTCAAGATCGGGCCGAGACGAACCAGGTGCTGGTTGATGAATACTGGCATCGGGCGCCACCTTCACCATAGGCGCCGGCCTCCCCCCAAATCAAGAAGAGGCGTTGGTCAGCTTGTTACGCACGAACAAGGATGTGTTCACATGGGGGGCCAAGGATCTGGTTGGGATCCTGTTGGGGACATGACTATCATATATGACCCGCCCAGGTGGGGCCGGGTCATCCCTATGGCGGTTAGTCTCAATGAAGCCCAAGAGTATGTTAAAGATGGCGGTTCATAGACAAGCTTGTTAAAGGGTCAAACCCGAAGGCGGCTTAAGGCCCATAAATGTAAACCGCCATGTATGCGTAGACTTATAATATAAGGCATGTAAGCTAAGTCATCGAGCCGGACACGTTGTATGAGCTGTCCGGGACTCTGTAGGCCGCAGGGAATCAACCCATGTATATAAGGGGATGACCCGACAGCGGCTTAGGGCAAGAAACAACAAGTCGAGAGCCAGGCAAAGCGTATTCGCTCCCTGGTAATCGAAACCCTAGCAATACCACCTCAAACTGGACTAGGCCTTTACCTTCACCGCAAGGGGCCGGACCAGTATAAACTCCTCGCGTCCTTTGTCCCGTTTAACCCCTTTAAGCTAACCTCGTCGCAATGGCTCCGCAATTAAGTCCTTCCATGAGGACATCTGCCATGACACTTCCACGACAGTTGGCGCCCACTGTGGGGCTAGCACACGGTGGTTTTGAGTTCTTAAAGGGCAGCTTCGAAGGGATTAAGGGATACGCTCTGGGCCGGATGACCAAGAGTCATCGCGGCAAGATCTACATCGACGATGCAGGCTGGGGCCCTGAGGCCGGCTCAATTGAGCACGTGTACCGGGTCCCCTCCGGCGGAATTCACATCTTCATCGGCAAGATCAGCGAGTTGGGCCCTGAGCCGGACACCTGCACCGACATCATCGAGACAGCTCAGCGCACACGACCCACCCAAGTTAAACCCGCTGTGAAGCATGCTTTCGTTGGATGTATCCATGGGGCTGAGTTGGAAGGCTCTGTGTCTGGCGGTGAGACGGCCATCTACTCTGATGGTGAGTCATCCACAGGCGAAACCAACTCAATGTATCAGTTGCAAGATGGACGGCTTGGGGGCTATTCCGATGGCGACAGTATTCCAGACCCCCATGAGCTGCCGAACAGGGTGGCGATCTTCATGGCTGGCACCTAGCCGGTTCTTGGTTCGATAGCCGCCGCGACTATGACTTCCAATGCAGCGGCGGTGATAGCAGCGGGCGCTGGTGGTTCAACATGCCCGCTAGCTCAAGTTTTGGCGGATCTATTAGACGCTCCGGCGACTCTGATGGAGGTTGATGTAACCCCGGACAACCAGGAACAGCATAAGGTGGAAATGGCTAAATTGCGTGATGGGATCGCGCAAGCTAAGGCGGACTTGGCAGCGGAAAACTCCAGGATGGCTGCAGAACGGGCCGTTTGGAACGCCCAAGTGCAGCGGATTCAAGCAGATTCATACCGGCTTATGGTGGATCAGAACGCTTCAAACGAAGTCTTGAGGAGGAAGCACCGGAGTTGTCTGCCTTCAGTTTATGAGTCGAGGGACCTCTTCAACACACCTGGAGCAGGGGCTAGTAATCCGCCGGTGATAAACCAGATGATTGAGGCGCCAGGAGGTGGAATACCGGGTCAGCCAAGCGTGGCCGGTTCTCCGCATGTGGATAACACCCCACCTCAGCGCGTAGTGACGCCGCTGGGTCATTACTCCGCCCCTCTAGATAGCATGATTGTTGTGGCTACGCGATTGGCAGCTCTACCAGTCGAGGGCGAGACCCCGACAGTGATTGAAACCGGAAGGGCCAGGGAACTTCTTCAAACGACTTTGGTACAGCAGCAGGCTTACTCCTATAGTCGTGATCGGATTCATTCAACCCCTCGTCCAAGCCGGAGCTACAGTAGGCATATTGACTCGCCAGCGGTTTCGAGTACTGAGCGACATCGTCACCAACCTCATGGTCCTGACCCGGCGCGCAACGGTGCCGATGCACATGATTTGGTGGACCAAGGCAGAGCACGTCGGGAGGCCAAGCTAGCGGCTCATCAGCACGCACCGGTTTACCCGACGGCTTGAGTTGAGGCGGGTGTAACTTCTAGAGCTTTAGGTGTGCCGTGTCTAACGGCGGATCTACGGAATGAACGCTTACCCAAGAATTTCAAACGCCCTCATAAGGTGCCCAATTACACAGCAGATCAGCCTCCTGAGGACTGGGTGGAGAGTTATGAGATGGCTATGGAGATGCTGGATGTTAGTGAGGCTGCAGACTCCAAGTTCTTCACCATGATGCTGGAGGGGACGGCTCGTACCTGGTTGAAGGGGCTGCCAGCTAATTCCATCGGGTCATGGGTGGAGCTGAAGGCCCGGTTCATCCAGAATTTCAAAGATACATGCAAGCAGCCCATGTCAATTGTGGATTTGGTTTCTTGTGTTCAAGTTGAGGGCGAGTCGACAACCAGCTGGGTACGCCGGGTCTCGACTATCATACACTCTTTAGATAACATAAACGTCGGTTCGGCGATTCTGATGTTGGAGAAAAATTGCCGCTTTACTCCACTCAAACTGAAGCTTGGATGGCTCAAGCATCATTGCAACGACATGGGTACTCTAATGGCGGCTCTTGTTAAGTATGCCGACTCTGATGGTACCAAGGACCGCGACTCTGAGGATGAAAGATCGGGAAAGGGAAAGAAGAGTAGCGGCATGAAGGGACAGCAGTACAATCCTACCAATCAGGGCGGCAACAGTAAGCGCAAGGCTGATGAGTTTGTGCCTAATACTAGTGCGCGCAATTATAACCAGCGTCGTAAGGGACAGCCGGCCCCAAGGGCAGGATTCGATCTTGAGGCTATGTTAAATCAGCCGTGTCCAAAACACGGAACGGGTCAGAAGTCGGCTACTCATTCGTGGAAAGATTGAAGCATAATGAGAAGCTTTAGGGAATCCATCCAGCGCCACCATGGCCCAAACGGCGGATCAGGGTCCGGTTCTCATGGTCCCGGTAATGGCAGCGGCGGTTCAAATTCCGGGTTTCAGGGCCATGGCAACCAGGGTGGTTATAATCAACAGAGTAATTAGGGGAATCAACAGCAGCAGCAGTCTGGTTATTAGAGCAACCTGAAGCAGCTGAATAGTGGGCAGTATCATGTCTTCACCACTAGCTTATGTAAGCGGGACCAGAAGCTTCATAAGAGGGCCGTGAATGCGGTCGAGCCGGCGGTGCCACATTATTTGCGGTGGTCAGAGCAGCCTATTGTGTGGAGTCGTGAGGATCATCCGCCCCGGGTCGATAATCCGGGTCACTTGGCTCTGGTGGTGGCACCTCAGGTTGGGGGCTATAAGTTTACTAAGGTGCTCATGGATGGAGGTAGCAGCATTAACATCCTTTATTATGAGACCTTCCGTCGCATGGGACTGACAGATAAGAATCTTAAGCCATCAAACACTATCTTCCATGGTGTGGTGCCAGGTAAGTCGGCCTACCTGGTGGGAAAGATATCTTTGGAAGTTGCCTTTGGAGACGAGCATGATTCCAGGTCTGAAACTTTAACCTTCAAAGTGGTCAAGATCAAGAGCCCTTATCATGCTCTGTTTGGGCAGCCGGCTTATGCTAAGTTCATGGCGAGGCCTTGCTATGTTTACTTACAACTTAAGATGCCGGGTTACAAGGGCACCATCACAGTACATGGGAGTCGCAAGGTGGCCCTAGAGTGTGAAGAAGGTGACGCGGCTTATGCTGAATCGGTTTGTGCAATGGACGAGTTGAAATTTTACAAGGATAATGTTGACCCGACAGACATGACGTCCTTGAAAAAGCCAACCACAGAGCATGATCCTTCGTTGAAGTTTAAGTCGGCAAATGATACTAAATTGGTTGACTTCGTCCCTGGTGACCCATCTAAGTAGTTCAGCATCAGCGCTAATCTGGATCCGAAATAGGAAAGCGCGCTCATCGAGTTCATCCATGAGAACCGGGACATCTTTGCATGGAAGCCTTCAGACATGCCGGGTGTATCGAGGGAACTCGCTGAGCACACTCTTAATATTGATCCGAAATTTAAGTCGGTCAAGCAATTTCTTCGCCGATTTAACGAGGAGAGGCAGAAGGCCATCGGTGAGGAAGTGGCCCGGATCTTGGCGGCCGGGTTTATCGTTGAAGTTTTTCATCCTGAGTGGTTGGCTAACCCGGTGCTGGTACTCAAGAAGAATGGCACTTGGTGGATGTGTGTGGATTACACGGGCTTGAACAAGGCCTGTCCGGCTGGTTCGTTTGCTCTCCCTCGTATTGATCAAATCATTGATGGTACGGCGGGTTGTGAGCGTTTGAGTTTTTTGGATGCTTATTCTGGTTATCATCAGATCAAGATGGCAGTTAAGGACCAGTAGAAGACAGCTTTCATTACTTTGTTTGGAGCCTTCTGCTATGTATCTATGCCTTTTGGGCTCAAGAGTGCCCAGGCGACTTATCAGCGGTGTGTGCAAAATTGCCTTCACAATCAGATTGGGCGCAATGTTCATGCTTATGTAGATGACATTGTGGTGAAGTCAAGAGAGAATGAGGCCCTGATTGATGATTTAAAGGAGACGTTTGACAATCTGCGGGTCTACAAGATGGTGCTTAACCCAGCTAAGTGTGTCTTTGGTGTACCAGCTGGCAGGCTCTTGGGTTTTCTGGTTTCCAACAGAGGGATTGAAGCTAACCCGAAGAATATCAAGGCCATCACTTCGTTAGCTAAGCCGGCGTGTGTTAATGATGTTCAGCATCTAGCGGGTCGCATTGCGGCTTTAAGCCGGTTCATAAGCCGGTTGGGTGAGAAGGCTATTCCCCTTTATCAAATGATGAAGAAGACGGATCACTTTGTTTGGAGCGATGCTGCTAATCAAGCATTTGAGGATCTGAAGAAACAGTTGGCTGAGCCGCCCGTGCTTGCTGCCCCTATTGATAAGGAGCCTCTGTTGTTATATGTGGTTGCTAATAGTCGGGCCATCAGTGTAGCCATCATGGTGGAAAGGAAAGAGGCTGGCAAGTAGTACCCGGTTCAACGGCCGGTTTACTACATCAGTGAGGTGCTTATCGAGTCCAAACAGAGGTATCCACACTGGCAGAAGCTTGTGTGTGGGGTCTTCATGGCAAGCCAGAAGCTTAAGCAATACTTTCAGGGTCATCCCATCACTGTGGTTAGTTCTGCTCCTTTAGGAGACATCATCCAAAATAGGGAAGCCACAGGCCGGGTTGCTAAATGGGCCATTCAGCTTGGACCTCACGGCTTGAAGTATGTGCCACGTACGGCCATCAAGTCCCAAGCGCTTGTGGATTTCATCAATGATTGGACAGAGTTACAGGCACCTGAGGAAAAGCCGGATATCACATATTGGACTATTCAATTTGATGGGTCCAGGCAGTTGGAGGGCTCGGGGGCTGGAGTTGTCTTGACTTCCCCACGAGGTGACACATTTTCTTATGTTCCCCGGTTAATGTTCCCCTGTACTAACAATGCAGCTGAGTATGAGGCCTTGCTCCATGGTCTTCGGATGGCTAAGGAGATGAATTTAACCCAGGTGACGTGCTTTGGCGATTCAGATCTGGTGGCTCAGCATGTTTCTGGTACTTGGGATTCGAAGGATCCGCTCATGGCGGCTTATCGACGAGAGGTTGATGCCATTGCAGGTCACTTCAAGGGTTACCAAGTTGAGCATATTGACCGAAGGAAGAATGAGGCGGCTGACAACTTAAGCCGGCTAGGGTCATATCGTAAGCCAGTGCCACCTAACACGTTCCTGGATGTTCTACTCAACCCTTCGGTCAAATTACCTACAGAGGAGGACCTCGCTATTCCTGGCCCGGAAGCACAATTGGTGGCGGCTCTTCATGCTATCCCTGATTGGACAGTTCCATACTTGGCTTACATGACCCAGGGTGAGTTCCCAGAGGATGAGATCTTGGCCAGACAGATAACCCAGTGGTCTAAGTCAATGTCAATTGTCAACGGAGAGTTGCACCATCGCAGTGTCATAGGGCCGTTTCAACGTTGCGTCTCTCCTGAAGAAGGTTGCGAGATTCTACGAGAGATTCATGAAGGAGATTGTGGTCATCACGCCAGTTCTAAATCTCTCGTAGCCAAGGCTTTTCGTCACGGTTTCTACTGGTTGATGGCTCATGTTGATGCTGAGGACTTGGTCAGTAAATGTGACGGTTGTCAGAAGTTTTCACGACGAGCTCACGTTTCGGCTCAGGAGTTGAGGTCGCGGACGTGATGCCTATATACATGATCATGCCTAGATATTCTCATAATTATGCACTTTTCTATCAATTGCTCGACAATAATTTGTTCACCCACCGTAATACTTATGCTATCTTGAGAGAAGCCACTAGTGAAACCTATGGCCCCCAGGTCTATTTTCCATCATATTAATCTCCCGTCAACAAGCTATTTCTGGCGTCGTTTATTTTGCAATCTTTACTTTTAATCATTATCATAAAAATACCAAAAATATTATCTTATCATCTCTATCAGATCTCACTTTTGCAAGTGGCCGGGAAGGGATTGACAACCCCTTTATTGCATTGGTTGCAAGGTTCTTATTTGTTTGTGTAGGTACGAGGGACTTGCGTGTGGCCTCCTACTGGATTGATATCTTGGTTCTCAAAAACTGAGGGAAATACTTACGCTACTTTGCTGCATCACCCTTTCCTCTTCAAGGGAAAAACCAACACAGTGCTCAAGAGGTAGCAAGAAGGATTTCTGGCGCCGTTGCCGGGGAGTCTACGCACAAGTCAAGATATACCAAGTACCCATCACAAACTCTTATCCCTCGCATTACATTGTTTGCCATTTGCCTCTCGTTTTCCTCTCCCCCACTTTACCCTTGCCGTTTTATTCGCCCTTCTTCTGTTGGTCTTTTCGATTGCCTTGATGTCTTACTTGGCTCGTTTGCTCGTTTGGTTGGAATAATAGTTTATTTATTGCTAAACAGAGAACCTAAGATCTATGGATCCTCATCCGCTTGCTAATCTTTTTAAGAGATCCAATTATGATGAACCAATTGCTAGTGAGTTTTGTGCACTAGATTATCTTTATGAAGTTTTGCTTGAAATTCGTGAATCTGAAAATTGTGATGAAGAAATTTACGAAGAGATTCACGATAGTTCCTTGAATAAAAAGCATGATTGCAATGATTTTACTATAAATTCTCTTGATGTCAATTGTGCTAATAATATGCAAAACCCTAAGCTTGGGGATGCTAGTTTTGCTATGTCCACTATTTGTTGCAATGATCATGATTGGGGTGATTCTTCTTATGATCTTGAAAATTTATTTAAGCCCCATGATGAATGTGAGATTGATAATAGTATTTGCAATATTATTGAAAGTGGGTTTGGAAGAGTGTCAACTTTAGATCCCACATATTTGGAGAATATTCAATCTTATGAATTTTTTGATAAAAGTGGGTTTGGAGAGGTCATGACTTTAGTTAATGTTAATCCCACTATTTTGGAAGAGTGTCAACTTTGCATGCATGTAAATCATGTTGAGAATATTGTATGTGATAGCTATATTTTTGAATTTGATTATGATCCTACATGTAAGAAATTTTCACGTTACAAAATTACCTCTCGTTATGTTGAGATTGCTATTGTTCCTTTCTTCTTCCTTGCATATGCTAGTTTTTGTTTGCCTTGATAATTTGTTTGCTTATAAAATACCTATGCATAGGAAATATGTTAGACTTAAGTGTGTTTTTCACATGTTTTATGATGCTCTCTTTGTGCTTCAATTCTTGTCTTTCATGTGAGCATAATTGAAATCTCAATGCCTAGCTAAAAAGGCTTTAAAGAAAAGCACTTGTTGGGAGACAACCCAATATTTTTCCTTTCTGTTTTATAATAAATATTCCATCTAGCTTCTGGTTAGATGTGTTTTTATGTTTTAATTAGTGTTTGTGCCAAGTTAAACCTATAGGATCTTCTTGGTTAATAGTTACTTGATCTTGCTGAAAATTCCAGAAACTTTCTGTTCACGAAAACAATTGTTAAAAATCACCAGAACGTGATAAAATACTGATTCCAATTGCAGTAGATCAATAAACAAATTATCTAGGTCGTCCTATTTTTTTAGGGTTTTTCTGAGTTACATAAGTTTGCGTTAGATACAGATTACTACAGACTGTTCTGTTTTTGACAGATTCTGTTTTTCGTGTGTTGTTTGCTTATTTTGATGAATCTATGCCTAGTATCGGAGTTTATGAACCATAGAGAAGTTGGAATACAGTAGGTTTAACACCAATATAAATAAAGAATGAGTTCATTATAGTACCTTGAAGTGGTGTTTTGTTTTCTTTCGCTAACGGAGCTCCTGAGATTTTCTGTTGAGTTTTGTGTTGTGAAGTTTTCAAGTTTTGGGTAAAGATTTGATGGATCATGGAACCAGGAGTGGAAAGAGCCTAAGCTTGGGGATGCCCAAGGCACCCCAAGGTAAATCCAAGTACACCAAAAAGCCAAAGCTTGGGGATGCCCCGGAAGGCATCCCCTCTTTTGTCTTCGTCCATCGGTAACTTTACTTGGAGCTATATTTTTATTCACCACATGATATGTGTTTTGCTTGAAGTGTCTTGTATGATTTGAGTCTTTGCTTTTTAGTTCACCACAATCGTCCTTGCTGTACACACCTTTTGGGAGAGACACACATTAATCGGAATTTATTAGAATACTCTTTGTGCTTCACTTATATCTTTTGAGCTATATAGTTT
Source organism: Triticum aestivum (assembly GCF_018294505.1). Classification (NCBI taxonomy): domain Eukaryota; kingdom Viridiplantae; phylum Streptophyta; class Magnoliopsida; order Poales; family Poaceae; genus Triticum; species Triticum aestivum. Next base: position 186,861,206 of record NC_057796.1, read on the forward strand.
TGCTCTAGTGCTTCACTTATATCTTTTAGAGCACGGCGGTGGTTTTATTTTATAGAAATATTTGATCTCTCATGCTTCACTTATATTATTTTGAGAGTCCTTTAGAACAACATGGTAGTTTCCTTTGGTTATAAAATTAATCCTAATATGATAGGCATCCAAGATTAGTATAATAAAAACTTTCATATAAGTGCATTGAATACTAAGAGAAGTTTGATACTTGACGATTGTTTTGAGATATGGAGGTAGTGATATTAAAGTTGTGCTAGTTGAGTAGTTGTGAATTTGAGAAATACTTGTGTTGAAGTTTGCAAGTCCCGTAGCATGCACGTATGGTAAACGTTGTGTAACAAATTTGAAACATGAGCTGCTCTTTGATTGTCATCCTTATGAGTGGCGGTCGGGGACGAGCGATGGTCTTTTCCTACCAATCTATCCCCCTAGGAGCATGCGTGTAGTGCTTGGTTTTTGATGACTTGTAGATTTTTGCAATAAGTATGTGAGTTCTTTATGACTAATGTTGAGTCCATGGATTATACGCACTCTCAACCTACCATCATTGCTAGCCTCTTCAGTACCGTGCATTGCCCTTTCTCACCTTGAGAGTTGGTGCAAACTTCGCCGGTGCATCCAAACCCCGTGATACGATACGCTCTATCACACATAAACCTCCTTATGTCTTCCTCAAAACAGCCACCATACCTACCTATTATGGCATTTCCATAGCCATTCCGAGATATATTGCCATGCAACTTTCCACCGTTCCGTTTATTATGACACGCATCTTCATTGTCATATTGCCTTGCATGATCATGTAGTTGACATCATATTTGTGGCAAAGCCACCATGCATATTATTTTACATGTCACTCATGAGTCATTGTCCATCCCGGTACACCGCCGGAGGCAATCATATATAGTCATATTTTGTTATAGTATCGAGTTGTAATCATTGAGTTGTAAATGAATAGAAGTGTGATGATCATCATTAATAGAGCATTGTCCAAAAAAAGAGAAAGGCCAAATAAAAAAAGAAGGCCCAAAAAAAGGGGCAATGCTACTATCCTTTTTTCCACACTTGTGCTTCAAAGTAGCACCATGATCTTTATGATAGAGAGTCTCTTGTTTTGTCACTTTCATATACTAGTGGGAATTTTTCATTATAGAATTTGGCTTGTATATTCCAACAATGGGTTTCCTCAAATGCCCTAGGTCTTCGTGAGCAAGCAAGTTGGATGCACACCCACTTAGTTTATTTTGTTGAGCTTTCATAAATTTATAGCTCTAGTGCATCCGTTGCATGGCAATCCCTACTCCTTGCATTGACATCAATTTATGGGCATCTCCCTAGCCCATTGATTAGCCGCGTCAATGTGAGACTTTCTCCTTTTTTGTCTTCTCCACACAACCCCCATCATTATATTCTATTCCACCCATAGTGCTATATCCATGGCACACCCTCATGTATTGCGTGAAAGTTGAAAAAGGTTTGAGATTACAAAAGTATGAAACACTTGCTTGGCTTGTCATCGGGGTTGTGCATGATGAGAGCATTCTTGTGTGACGAAAATGGAGCATGACCAAACTATCTGATTTTGTAGGGATGAACTTTCTTTGCCCATGTTATTTTGAGAAGACATAATTGCTTAGTTAGTATGCTTGAAGTATTATTATTTTTATGTCAATATTAAACTTTTATCTTGAATCTTTCGGATCTGAACATTCATGCCACAATAAAGAAAATTACATTGAAGAATATGCTAGGTAGCATTCCACATCAAAAATTCTGTTTTTATCATTTTACCTACTCGAGGACGAGCAGGAATTAAGCTTGGGGATGCTTGATACGTCTCTAACGTATCTATAATTTTTTATTGATCCATGCTATTATATATTCTGTTTTGGATGTTTAATGGGCTTTATTATACACTTTTATATTATTTTTGGGACTAACTTATTAACCCAAGGCCCAGTGCAAATTGTTGTTTTTTGCCTATTTGAGTGTTTCACAGAAAAAGAATATCGAGTCCAAACGGAATGAAACCTCCGGGAGCGTGATTTTTGGAACAAACATGATCCAGAGGACTTGGAGTGGACGTCAAGCAATCAACAAGGAGGCCACAAGGCAGGGGGCGCGCCTACCCCCCTGGGCGCGCCCTCCACCCTCATGGGCCCCTCGTGGCTCCACCTACCTACTTCTTCCTCCTATATATACCTACGTACCCCGAAACCATCGAGGAGCACCACGAAAACCTAATTCCACCGCCGCAACCTTCTGTACCCGTGAGATCCCATCTTGGGGCCTTTTCCGGCGCTCCGCCGGAGGGGGCATCGATCACGAAGGGCTTCTACATCAACACCATAGCCTCTCCGACGATGTGTGAGTAGTTTACCACAGACCTTCGGGTCCATAGTTATTAGCTAGATGGCTTCTTGTCTCTCTTTGGATCTCAATACAAAGTTCTCCTCGATCTTCTTGGAGATCTATTTGATGTAACTCTTTTTGCGGTGCGTTTGTTGAGATCCGATGAATTGTGGGTTTATGATCAAGATTATCTATGAACAATATTTGAATCTTCTCTGAATTCTTTTATGTATGATTGGTTATCTTTGCAAGTCTCTTCTAATTATCAGTTTAGTTTGTCCTACTAGATTGATCTTTCTTACAATGTGAGAAGTGCATAGCTTTGGGTTCAATCATGCGGTGCTCGATCCCAGTGCCAGTAGGGGAAACGACACGTATTGTATTGTTTCCATCGAGGATAAAAAGATGGGGTTTATATCATATTGCTTGAGTTTATCCCTCTACATCATGTCATCTTGCATAATGCGTTACTCTGTTCTTATGAACTTAATACTCTAGATGCATGCTGCATAGCGGTCGATGTGTGGAGTAATAGTAGTAGATGCAGGCAGGAGTCGGCCTACTTGTCGCGGACGTGATGCCTATATACATGATCATGCCCAGATATTCTCATAATTATGCACTTTTCTATTAATTGCTCGAAAGTAATTTGTTCACCCACCGTAATACTTATACTATGTTGAGAGAAGCCACTAGCGAAACCTATGGCCCCCGGGTCTATTTTCCATCATATTATTCTCCCATCAACGAGCTATTTCTGGTGCCGTTTATTTTGCAATTTTTTCTTTTAATCTTTATCATAAAAATACCAAAAATATTATCTTATCATCTCTATCAGATCTCACTTTTGCAAGTGGCCGTGAAGGGATTGACAACCCCTTTATCGCCTTGGTTGCAAGGTTCTTATTTGTTTGTATAGGTACGAGGGACTTGCGTGTGGCCTCCTAGTGGATTGGTACCTTGGTTCTCAAAAACTGAGGGAAATACTTACGCTACTTTGCTGCATCACCCTTTCCTCTTCAACGGAAAAACCAACGCAGTGCTCAAGAAGTAGCACTAATGCACGTTGAGCTCCGGTGTACAGCTGCTCGACAAGTGTGTAGACAGCTTTGAGCTTCACAAGCATGTCTTGATTCAGATTGCTGCTCCTGGGACCTGCATATATCACAGATTAGTTAATGTCGGGTTATATTGTTACAACAAGGATTCGCTTTTGATGACTAGCAAGGCGACTCACCAAAGATAGCAAAAACCATCTGAGATACATGGCGTTTTAAGCCAGTGAGCTCAGTGGTCACCTCTTGAAGAGCTGCCTCTGCTTTCTCAGCTTGCTGCATTAAAGCAGTCTTTTCTTCAGCCCAAGTCTTTTTCTCCGCCTCAAAACTGGTCTTTAGTTTTTCCGACTCAGCCATGCTAAACTGGAACTTTGACTCAGCTTTCCGGGTCTCAGTTTCCTGAGTCGCCAGTTGGGTCTTTGCGTCATTCAATTGAGACTCCAATTCTGCAGTAGCAGCCTGTATGAAGTACAGAGTTATCAATATTTATATCAAGGTTACAAGAATATAAGTCCCAAGTCTTTTGCAAGCAGCAATACTTGACACTTGGGGGCTAATGTCTGTCAATGAAATTTCTCAAGGAAACAGATCTTATAATTAAAGTCCCAAGCACTTTGCAAGCAAAACTACTTGGCACTTGGGGGCTAATGCATATCGCTTGTATTTTCTACATAATGAGTCGGCTGTGCGGTAAGCAGTCCCAACTATCTCATGGGGGCTATGCAGTTAAGTTCTTTTTTCTTACAAATGATAAATAGGACCGGCTCATTCATACTGATTAAACTGGCCCTTGGGGACTACGGATGCAAAGTTAAAACTGCGTAAGCATCCGGTTTACATTTAAACCGGACAAGGAGGGATTCTAGGACAAAATTTATGGATTCTTCTAAAGTATATAGCCTATTCAATCTTATCATAGCCAGTAGACTTGGGGGCTGGCAGGATAGATATAAATTACTTAACAATGGAAGTCATACCTCATATTTTTGGTGCATCTGTTTCGCCATATCAACTTCAAGATCGGGGCTGGAGTGTACTTGGCTGAGGTAACTAGAGAGGATCTCACTGCTGCTCAGTTGCGCATAATGGGAGATGTCAAACTTAATTTTCCGCCTCTCAATAACCTCTTGCTTGGCAGTATGTTTAGCTAAGGCAATTGGATTTACCGGTTCTACAAAGTCGGTGCCAGTGATCAACACGTCATCATTATGAGTCTCCGGCGGCTTAGGTGAGCTTGATGGTGCAGGATTTGAAGGATTAATGGTAGTGTCATCAACACAGAGATCCGAAATCTCAGGCGGAGCGTCAGTGACAGTTTCTTCTGCTTGTTTGTCGGAAGCTTCAGGTACAAGGACTTGCTGCTTTGGCTCAGCAATGTCAGATGCCTCAATTGGCTTGGTCACCTTTGCCTTTTTATTAGGCTTTGCTTGACCACTGCACGGGTCATGACAAGTCAGTATAAATATCCGAGTATAAAAGAGTTACGGAGTAAAATTAATTCCCATTACCCAGGGGCAGTTTTGAAAGCCGGCAATTCGGTTTGCGATGAGTCGCCAGAGGAAGAACGGGCAAGTTCCTGGTCAATGATCATCAACATAGTTAAGTGATAGACAAATAAGACCTGCCAACGGGTCAAAGGATTAAGTTAAAAAGAACCTCGCTTTGCCGTTTTTCAGGAATGGGAGTGTTGGGTAAGCCGGAGGACAGCTCTTCACCGCCGCTCGTCCGGGTCTGACGTTGATTCTCATGTTGTTGTTGCTTCAAAAGAAAGTGAGGATCTAAATAAGCCAAGGGGTGTGAAAATCTTACTTTCCGTGTTACTTGTTGAAGTTTCTGTCTTGGAAAAGGGTCTGAGCCGGAGGAAATAATAGTTACCTCTTCTTCAGCTGCTTGGCTGGCTCCCGTGTTAGCCTGATAATAGTCAGTGTCAATAAGATGATTGAAAAATGAACCAAGAGAGTCAAGGGCTACCTCCGACTCAGAGGTGTCATCTATTTTGAGCAGATCAGAGGCGCTTGGTTTCTTTTTTCTCTTGGTGGTCTTCTTGACGGCTTTCTTGGCGGCTTTTTTGATAGCCCTGGTCTTCTTGGCGGCTTCATGATCATACTCCGTCTTCCAAAAGTCGGATTTAGCCTGTAAAAGTCAGCAAAGGTTGAGTTAATAAAGTATTTGGATAATAAGGTAAAGGTAAGAAAGTCCAGAGACTTACGTCTGGGGTCGGGTTAAGTTTGCAGAACGGGGCCATACCCACTTTAATGCAATCTTCTGGGTCTTCATTCAAAAGGGACTTAACCATTTCGTCTATTGCTGCGTCAGTTAATGGTGCGGAGCTGTGGCGCAGTGGATCCTTTACACCACCAGTGTAAGTGCACATTAAGCCGGTGCGGCGACTTAAGGGAATGATCCGCCAAGAAACCCAACACCTGACTAAGTCAACACCAGTTAGCACATTTCCTAGTAGAGCTTCAACCTTCACAATGGTAGGAGCAATTCTTTTCCGTTCAGCAGTAGTAAGTTTTTTCAGAAGATAGTGCTTTGGTTCTAACCGCTCGATACGGTAACCCGGCAGGGGATTCTCGTCAGCCGGAGAAGTTTCTTTGCAATAAAACCATGTCAGGTTCCAATCCTTGGGATGACTTGGCAAGCATGCATAAGGGAAGATAACATCTCTTCTGCATTGGATCGAGATCCCGCCAAGTTCCAAGCTGGGCCCATTCGTGAACTCAGTCTGGCGGTTCAAATAAAAATACTCTCTAAAGAGATTGACGTTGGGCTCCTCTTGAAGGTATACTTTACAGAAGACTTGAAAGTTGTAGATATTCAACATGGAATTGGGTCCGATGTCTTGAGCATGGAGTTGGAAAAAGTGCAGAACGTCCCGGAAGAATTTAGAGCCGGGTGGTGAGAAGCCCCGGTCCATGTGGTCAGTAAAAATGATGACTTCGCCATCTTTCGGCTGAGGTCTTTCTTCGCCCGGGTCAGGAGCACGGTAATGCATCACACTCTTGGCTGGCAGATACCCGATTTTGACAAAGTCCTTAAATGTGCACTCGGTGACGACGGAGGGGACCCAGTCGCATGTATAGACTGTTTTTGGCGGCATGGTGAAAAGAGAAAGCCTAATAGAAATAAAAAATTTGCCGGTTTAAGTCAGTTGGTGAAAACACAAGTTAAACAGTTACATCATATACTCAGCATGGCGGCTTAAGTGAGGACTAATGATATATGAGTAAGTATAAGCCGGTGAGGTAAGCCGCCATGACCAGCATAGATGTTCAAGATCTAACAAGAGCAAAATTTTACTAAGTGTTGGGACAAACATGTTTCACATATTAAGGCTATAAATTCGGATCTGCAGCTGTTCAGAAAAAGGAAATAAATTCTAAACTTAAGGTGGCGGCAGCAGAAAGACGGAGGTGCCCCAGAGGAGATTTGCCGCGATGAGGATATGCTCTAGTATCAAAAAACAGGTGCTAAAACTGCTACCGCACAGGATCTATGTTATTTTCAGATAAAAACTACGCAATCTGGAATGGAGAAAGGGAAGAACAGTGACGAACACCGATGAACACTGAAACCCTAATGACAGATCTATGGCAAGGAAAGGGAAGACTTACTGATGCTGATGGGACAACGGAGAGGCGCCGCGGTGCTCTGGTCCATTCAGGATGATGTAGCGGCTGGAGTTGAGGTCGGAGATGAAGGTTGATGGCGGCGGAGCTCAGGCGTACTGGAGCGTCATGGGGAGGAAGAAGAAGGTGGGAAGGAAAAGGGGAGAATGAAAGGGGGACCTGTGGCCCTATTTATAAGGGGAGAAGGATAAGTGGCATGCGCGAGAATCGAGGAGACGGAGAAATGGATCTGCGACGGCGCGGACGCCTCAATTTTCGGAGGGTCAGTAAAGAAAGAGATTTATTTAGGTTTGGGTTCTGTGTAGTATTAATCACAGGTGACGTCACGGCGGGTTACCACAATTTCCGGAGATGACGTCATGGCGGGTTACAATATTTCACAGTAAGATGAAGAAGGATTTTTCTAAGTGTTGAAGATTGACAGGAACAAGTTCAAATCAACCTGGGGCCTAATGTTGGGGACATGACTATCAGATATGACCCGCCCAGGTGGGGCCGGGTCATCCCTATGGCGGTTCATCTCAATGAAGCCCAAGATTATATTAAAGATGGCGGTTCATAGAGAGGCTTGTTAAAGGGCCAAACCCGAAGGCGGCTTAAGGCCCATAAGTGTAAACCGCCATGTATGCGTAGACTTGTAATATAAGGCATGTAAGATAAGTCACCAAGCCGGACACGTTGTATGAGCCGGCCGGGACTATGTAGGCCGCAGGGCGTCAACCCATGTATATAAGGGGATGACCCGGCAGCGGCTTAGGGCAAGAAACAACAAGTCAAGAGCCAGGCAAAGTGTATTCGCTCCCTGGTCATCGAAACCCTAGCAATACCACCTCAAACTGGACTAGGCCTTTACCTTCACTGCAAGGGGCCGAACCAGTATAAACTCCTCGCGTCCTTTGTCCCATTTAACCACTTTAAGCTAACCTCGTCGCAATGGCTCCGCAATTAAGTCCTTCCATGAGGACACCTGCCGTGACACTTCCACGACAGATCCCGAGGAGAATAATCGAGCATCACCTGAGGGTGTGCCCTAACGCGCGCCCGGTGAAACAGAAGGCGCAGCGGCAGTCCATAGAGAAGCAGTCGTTCATCGTCCAAGAGACCAGCAAACTGCAAGAGGCTGGTGTCATTCGGGAGGTGCGGTACCTAGAATGGCTGGCAAACCCGGTTATTGTCCCCAAGAAAGGCGAGAAGGAGTGCATGTGCGTCGATTTCATCCACCTCAACAAGGCTTGCCCTCAAGACCCCTTCGCGCTTCCACGCACCAATCATATCATCGACTCCACCGCCGAGTATGACCTACTGTGTTTTCTGGACGCCTTCTCGGGCTATCACCAAATCAAGATGGCGGTGCAAGATGTTGAGAAGACGGCTTTCCTGACCCCATGCGGGGTGTACTGCTACACCTGCATGCCATTTGGGCTGCGTAATGCTGGAGCAACCTTCCAGCGGCTGATGCACATCGTTTTGGGCCAACAGCTCGGGAGGAACGCCGAGGCCTACACCGACGACATAGTGGTGAAGTCTCGAGAGGCAAGGACCCTTATTGAAGACCTGGAGGAAACATTTGCTAGCCTGCGCAAGGTGGATTTGCGACTTAATCTGGAGAAATGTGTGTTTTCGCGTCCCCTCCAGCAAGCTGTTGGGTTTTTTGGTGTCGCACGGGGGGGTCGAGGCCAATCCGGAGAAGGTCAAGGCCATAGAAAGGATGAGCCCGCCACAAACCCTCAAGGAGATGCAAAGCCGACCTGCTACTTGCTACAACCCAGTTAGTTGGGTAATCACGGCCTAACAAACGTTTCACACTGATTCTATTTTTTAGCGACCGATCATGTTGGATATATACGTATACATAAAACAGAAACACCAAAAATCAAGGTAGTGCGAGCGCCCAACCATGCCTCCTCTCTCGATCAGTCTATCGGTCGTCCGAGGCCAGCTCCAGAATCGAGCGACCCCGCTTCCACTCGACACACGAAGCCCAGGAAGGGGCAAGCTCGAACGTTCGTGGTGGCCAACCGAGTGCGCGCATGAGGCCAATGGCCAGCAGGAGTACGCACATGGACGTGGTCGTGTACTCACATTTCCTGCGGCCAGGAGCGCACTGCGCGCGTGAGGCCGGTGGCTAGTAGGAGACCATGAACGGGAACGGAAATGGGCTAGCAAAGATAATGGACATAGGTAATTTGCTTTTGCATTTTAGTGTCATTTTTCAGATAATGATTTGAGAATCTACATGTAGTGATTAGTGGCGGCATTTTTGTGTGATGAATTGCATGTTTGAACAAATATTTTCTGGTAGTTCATAGCCGCATCAAAAATATACTCCCTCCATTCATAAATATAAGGTGTTTGGATATTATAATGTGAACTACATATGGATTGAAATAGGTGCAAAAACACATCAAAATGTTTCTATATACATTCAATTCAGGAACAAAGGCTACTAGAACATCTTATATTTGTGAACGGATGGAGTATATGCTTAAGAGTTCGCCCCACCTAAAAAAACCCGTCCTCTGCCACTGAAGCTGGGGGAACGCACCCTCCCATTCTTTAAACTGATGAAAAAGAGAGGACCGTTTGAGTGGACTCTGATTTGTCTCCGTCGTATCTACTTTTCCAAACACTTTTGCCCTTGTTTTGGACTCTAACTTGCATGATTTGAATGGAACTAACCCGGACTAATGATGTTTTCAACAGAATTGCCATGGTGTTATTTTTGTGCAGAAATAAAAGTTCTCGGAATGACCTGAAAATCAACGGAGATTATTTTTGGAATTAATAAAAAATACTGGCGAAAGAATCAAGGCCTACCCCCTGGGCACGCCTCCTGCCTCGTGGGCCCCCTGGAGCTCCACCGACCTCAACTCCAATGCTATATATTCACGTTCAGGGGGAAAATCAGAGAGAAGGATTCATCGCGTTTTATGATACGGAGCCGTCGCCAAGCCCTAATCTCTCTCGGGAGGGCTGATCTGGAGTCCGTTCGGGGTTCCGCAGAGGGGAATCCGTCGCCATCGTCATCATCAGCCATCCTCCATCACCAATTTCATGATGCTCACCGCCGTGCATGAGTAATTCCATCATAGGCTTGCTGGACGGTGATGGGTTGGATGCGATTTATCATGTAATCGAGTTAGTTTTGTTAGGGTTTGATCCCTAGTATCCACTATGTTCTGAGATTGATGTTGCTATGACTTTGCTATGCTTAATGCTTGTCACTAGGGCCCGAGTGCCATGATTTCAGATCTGAACCTATTATGTTTCCATGAATGTATGTGAGTTCTTTATCCTATCTTGCAAGTCTATAGTCACCTATTATGTGTTATGATCCGTTAACCCCGAAGTGACAATAATCGGGATACTTGCCGGTGATGACCGTAGTTTGAGGAGTTCATGTATTCACTAAGTGTTAATGCTTTGGTCCGGTACTCTATTAAAAAGAGGCCTTAATATCCCTTAGTTTCCAATAGGACCCCGCTGCCACGGGAGGGTAGGACAAAAGATGTCATGCAAGTTCTTTTCCATAAGCACGTATGACTATATTCGGAATACATGCCTACATTACATTGATGAATTGGAGCTAGTTCTGTGCCACCCTATGTTATAACTGTTGCATGAATCATCGCATCCGGCATAATTCTCGATCACCGATCCAATGCCTACGAGCTTTTCACATATTGTTCTTCGCTTAGTTACTTTCCCGTTGCCACTGTTACAATCACTACAAAACTGCTACTGTTACTTTTGCCACCGTTACCATTACTTCCATACTACTTTGCTACTAAACACTTTGCTGCAGATATTAAGTTATCCAGGTGTGGTTGAATTGACAACTCAACTGCTAATACTTGAGAATATTCTTTGGCTCCCCTTGTGTCGAATGAATAAATTTGGGTTGAATACTCTACCCTCGAAAACTGTTGCGATCCCCTATACTTGTGGGCTATCAAGACTATTTTGTTGCGCCGTTGCCAGGGAGCATAGCTCTATTCTTTGAGTCACTTGGGATTTATATCTGCTGGTCACTATGAGGAACTTGAAAGACGAGAAAACCAAAATTTATCCCTCAACTACGAGGGGAGGTAAGGAGCTGCCATCTAGCTCTGCACTTGATTCACCTTCTGTTTTGAGTAAGCTTGCGACACCTAAACCTGCTTCTGCTATTAATTCTGATATGTCGCATGTTATTGATGATGCCACTTCTGCTATGCATGATACTTATGATGAAACTACTTCTATGCTTGATACTACTGTGCCACTAGGAGAATTTCTTGATGAACAACTTGCGAGGGCTAGAGAGAATGAAATTATTGAAACTGGTAATATTGATGGAAGTGATTATGAAGATTCTCCCCCTAGATATGAATTGGCTGTTGTGCCTGAGGGTTATGTTATGGATGAAGAAACTACTAGAGACTTTCTTGCTTGCAATGATAGGAATGATCTTAAGAAATTATTAGCTAAGCTGAAAGAAAAGTCTTTGAATGCTAGAATGAAATATGACCCTGCTTTTGCTACTTCACCTATCTTTGTTACTGATAAAGATTATGATTTCTCTGTTGATCCTGAGATAATTACTTTGGTTGAATCTGATCCTTTTTATGGCTAGGAATCTGAAACTGTTGTGGCACATCTTACTAAATTAAATGATATATCCACCCTATTCACTAATGATGAGAAAACTCGCTACTACTATATCCTTAAATTATTTTCGTTCTCATTAAAGGGTGATGCTAAAACATGGTTTAATTATCTTGATCCTGGTTGTGTGCATGGTCCCCAGGATATGATTTACTACTTCTCTGCTAAATATTTCCCCGCTCATAAGAAACAAGCTGCTTTAGGGGAAATATATAATTTTGTGCAAATTGAAGAAGAGAGTCTCCCACAAGCTTGGGGGAGGCTTCTCCAATTACTTAATGCTTTTCCTGATCATCCTCTCAAGAAAAATGGAATACTTGATATCTTTTATAATGGACTAACCGATGCTTCCAGAGACCACCTGGATAGTAGGAAAGAACAGTTGATCAAGCTGAGTTGCTATTGAATAATATGTTGACTAATGAAAATAATTGGACACTTCCTGAACCAACCCCTAAGCCAACTCTGAAGAAATGGGGTATTCTATTTCTCAGTCCTGAAGATATGCAAGAGGCAAAGAAATCTATGAAAGAAAAAGGTATTAAAGCTGAAGATGTTAAGAATTTACCACCTAATGAAGAAATACATGGTCTTAATTTGCCACCTGTTAAAGAAATACATGGTCTTGATAACCCGACACAGGTAGTAAAGGTAAATTCTCTCTATAGATTTGATGAAGGTGATATTCCTCGTTATAAGTTTGCTAGCCAATGCTTAGATGAGTTTGATAATTTTATTGTTAAACAAGAAAACTTCAATGCTTATGTTGGTAGACAATTGAAACGCAATGCTTATATGATTGAACACTTGGGTGATTATATGTCTGGCGTTAAAGGTGAACTCAAACTCATTAGTAAACATGCTTCTATGGTTACCACTCAAGTAGAACAAGTTCTTAAAGCTCAAAATGATTTGCTCAATGAATTAAATAGTAAGAGAAATGATGATGCTGTTAGAGTTATGACTAGAGGGGGTAAAATGACTCAGGAACCTTTGTATCCCGAGGGCCACCCTAAGAGAATTGAGCAAGATTCTCGGAGAACTAATGTAGATGCACCTAGTCCTTCTAAGAGGAAGAAAAAGAAAAATGATAGGACTTTGCATGCTTCTAGTGAACCTGTTGTTGACACACCTGAGAATCCCAATGATATTTCTATCTCTGATGCTAAAACACAATCTGGTGATGAACATGAACCTAGTGATAATGTTAATGATGATGTTCACGTTGATGCTCAACCTAGCGATAATAATGATGTAGAGATTGAACCTGCTATTGATCTTGATAACCCACAATCAAAGAATCAACGTTATTATTAGAGACTTCGTTGCTAGGAAGCACGGTAAAGAAAAGGAACCATGGGTTCAGAAACCCATGCCTTTTCCTCCCAAACCATCCAAGAAAAAGGATGATGAGGATTTTGAGCGCTTTGCTGAAATGATTAGACCTATCTTTTTGCGTATGCGTTTGACTGATATGCTTAAAATGAATCCTTATGCTAAGTATATGAAAGATATTGTTACAAATAAAAGAAAGATACCGGAAGCTGAAATTTCCACCATGCTTGCCAATTATACTTTTAAAGGTGGAATACCTAAGAAACTAGGAGATCCAGGAGTACCAACTATACCATGTTCCATTAAAAGAAACTATGTTAGAACTTCTTTGTGTGATCTTGGAGCCGGTGTTAGTGTTATGCCTCTCTCTTTATATCGTAGACTTGATTTGAATAAGCTGACACCTACTAAAATATCTTTGCAAATGGCCGATAAATCAACTGCTATACTTGTCGGTATTTGCGAGGATGTGCCTGTTGTGGTTGCAAATGTTACTATTTTAACGGACTTTGTTATTCTTGGTATTCCCGAGGACGATAGTATGTCGATTATCCTTGGTAGACCCTTTTTGAATACTGCAGGGGCTTTTATTGATTGCAACAAAGGCAATGTCACTTTTCATGTTAATGGTAATGAGCATACGGTACACTTTCCGAGGAAACAACCTCAAGTCCACAGTATCAATTCTATTGGAAAAATTCCAATGATTACTATTTTAGGTTTTGAATTTCCTCTTCCTACTGTCAAAAAGAAATATGATATTCTTATTGTTGGGGATGTGCATATCCCCGTTGAGGTAACCTAGTGCTATTCGAAAATTCTCCGGTTTCATGCAAGTCGGAATGAGTCTGTTAACAAGACTTGATCAACCTTGTTAGTGGATTCCTTTTGATGAGCATGAGATGGATTTTGAGCGCTTTGCTGAAATGATTAGACCTATCTTTTTGCGTATGTGTTTACTGATATGCTTAAAATGAATCCTTATGCCAAGTATATGAAAGATATTGTTACTAATAAAAGAAAGATACCGGAAGCCGAAATTTCCATCATGCTTGCTAATTATACTTTTAAGGGTGGAATACCAAAGAAACTTGGAGATCCAGGAGTACCAACTATACCATGCTCCATTAAAAGAAACTATGTTAGAACTGCTTTATGTGATCTTGGAGCCGGTGTTAGTGTTATGCCTCTCTCTTTATATCGCAGAATTGATTTGAATAAGTTGACACCTACTGAAATATCTTTGAAAATGGCCGATAAATCAACTGCTATACATGTCGGTATTTGTGAGGATGTGCGTGTTGTGGTTGCAAACGTTACTATTTTAACGGACTTTGTTATTCTTGATATTGCCGAGGACGATAGTATGTCGATTATCCTTGGTAGACCCTTTTGAATACTGTAGGGGCTGTTATTGATTGCAACAAAGGCAATGTCACTTTTCATGTTAATGGTAATGAGCATATGGTACACTTTCCGAGGAAACAACCTCAAGTCCACAGTATCAATTCTATTGGAAAAATTTCAACTATTACTATTGGAGGTTTTGAATTTCCTCTTCCTACTGTCAAGAAGAAATATGATATTCTTCTTGTCGGGGATGTGCATATCCCCGTTGAGGTAACATAGTGTTATTCGAAATTTCTTCGGTTCCATGTTATTCGGAATGAGTTTGTTAACAAGACTTGATCAACCTTGTTAGTGGATTCCTTTTGATGAGCATGAGATGGATGAAGTTAGAAAGCACTACCTTCTGTACCCTTCTTTTACTTTCTGTTATTTAGATTAAATAAAGCAAAAATAGTATTTTCTGTCTGTTTTCTGAATTATCCGTGCAATAAAAAATACCCCAAAAATAAAAGTTCTCCAACTGCCCCGAAATTGAAATATGATTTTTTCTGGAATATTTGAGAATAGCTGGCACGGAGAATACAGCAGGGGGAGCAAGAACCTGGCCATGAGGGCCCAGGGCGCGCCCACACCCCCTCGGCGCACCCCCTGCCTCGTGAGCCCCTGGTGGCCCCCCTCCACTTATTCCAGCACCCACACACTCCTTCTTCCTCCCAAAAAAATCACCAACCAACTCAAGCACGAGTTCTAGCTCATCTTGCTGCCATTTTCGATCTCCTTGCTCAAAGCTCCACTCACAAAACTGCTTTGGGGGATTGTTCTTTGGTATGTGACTCCTCCAATGGTCCAATGAGTTTTTGTTCTAGTGCTTTATTGATTGCAAATTTTTGCTGCCTAGGTGACCCTGTTCTTGAGCTTGCATGTCAAATTTATTTGGTCCCAAGTAGTTGTTGGGGAACGTAGTAATTTCAAAAAAATTCCTACACACACGCAAGATCATGGTGATGCATAGCAACAAGAGGGGAGAGTGTTGTCCATGTACCCTCGTAGACCGAAAGCGGAAGCGTTAACACAATGCGGTTGATGTAGTCGTACGTCTTCACGATCCGACCGATCAAGTACCGAACGCACGGCACCTCCGAGTTCAGCACACGTTCAGCTCGATGACGTCCCTCGAACTCCGATCCAGCCGAGTGTTGAGGGAGAGTTTTGTCAGCACGATGGCGTGGTGGCGATGATGATGTTCTACCGACGCAGGGCTTCGCCTAAGCACCGCTACGATATTATCGAGGTGTAATATGGTGGAGGGGGGCACCGCACACGGCTAAAAGATCGTTGATCAATTGTGTGTCTAGAGGTGCCCCCCTGCCCCCGTATATAAAGGAGCAAGGGGGGGTTCGGCCGACCTAGAGGAGAGGCGCGCCAGGAGGAGTCCTACTCCTACTGGGAGTAGGACACCCCCCCTTTTCCATGTTGGACTAGGAGAGAGAGGGGGAAGAGGTGGAGGGGAGGAAGGAAAGGGGGGGCGCCGCCCCCCTCTCCTTGTCCTATTCGGACTGGGGGGGAAGGGGCGCGTGGCCCTGCCCTGGCCTCATCTCCTCTCTTCCACCTAGGCCCACTAAGGCCCATTAAGTTACCGGGGGGTTCCGGTAACCTCCCGGTACTCCGGAAAAATACCGATTTCACCCGGAACACTTCCGATATCCAAACATAGGCTTCCAATATATCAATCTTTATGTCGCGACCATTTCGAGACTCCTCGTCATGTCCGTGATCACATCCGGGACTCCGAACAACCTTCGGTACATCAAAACATTTAAACTCATAATATAACTGTCATCGTAACGTTAAGCATGCGGACCCTACGGGTTCGAGAACTATGTAGACATGACCGAGACACCTCTCCGGTCAATAACCAATAGCGGAACCTGGATGCTCATATTGGTTCTCACATATTCTACGAAGATCTTTATCGGTCAGACCGCATAACAACATAAGTTGTTCCCTTTGTCATCGGTATGTTACTTGCCCGAGATTCGATCGTCGGTATCTCGATACCTAGTTCAATCTCGTTACCGGCAAGTCTCTTTACTCGTTCCGTAATACATCATCCCGCAACTAACTCATTAGTCACAATGCTTGCAAGGCTTATAGTGATGTGTATTACTGAGTGGGCCCAGAGATACCTCTCCGACAATCGGAGTGACAAATCCTAATCTCGAAATACGCCAACCCAACAAGTACCTTTGGAGACACCTGTAGAGCACCTTTATAATCACCCAGTTACGTTGTGACGTTTGGTAGCACACAAAGTGTTCCTCCGGTAAACGGGAGTTGCATAATCTCATAGTCATAGGAACATGTATAAGTCATGAAGAAAGCAATAGCAACATACTAAACGATTGAGTGCTAAGCTAACGGAATGGGTCAAGTCAATCACATCATTCTCCTAATGATGTGATCCCATTAATCAAATGACAACTCATGTCTATGGCTAGGAAACATAACCATCTTTGATCAACGAGCTAGTCAAGTAGAGGCATACTAGTGACACTCTGTTTGTCTATGTATTCACACATGTATTATGTTTCCGGTTAATACAATTCTAGCATCAATAATAAACATTTATCATGATATAAGGAAATAAATAATAACTTTATTATTGCCTCTAGGGCATATTTCCTTCAGTAGTTCTAATGCATGATGTAGTCTCTAGGCACTTGTGGGAGTTGTTGCTATCAATTTTGTTGAGTTTGGTTCACTTTTATTTGAAGTTACTAAAAATTTCAGAAATTTTCAGAAAATGATGAAGAGATTTTTTAGGGGCTCTTCGAGCCGAAGCTCGAAGGATAAGCAAAGTGAAGAAGATAAGAGGCCTAAATATAATCTCCCTTGCACCACAGAGGCCTCACCGACTTCCTCCACGACCAACGCGAACAACAAGTATCTTGTTCTACCGAAGGCATTTCATGCCTACCAGAACCCCACACCAGCTACAGAGCCAGAGCCGGAACCACAACTTGATCCTTCACGACAGTCTGTTTACCAGTGGGATCCGGAGGAGATTGCGAACCAGTGGCAACCCGAGGCTGCTTCTCAGTACGACCCCAACTACAACTTTGATCCATGGGCATAGACCAACTTAGGCAAAAAGCCTAAGCTTGGGGGTGTACGTATTTCTCACCGACATTACATTCGTGTTCACACATTCATTGCTAGTTGTTGGTGTTCATACCTTTTCATTGTAATATCCATGCTAGTTTATTTCCTTTTATGCTTTTTTCTTATGTGTTTGATAAGCCTTAAGAAAAGCAAAAAAATTAGTTGTAGCTTTTAGCTAGTTTACTTTCCATGCTTGTAGTAGTAATAATTAAAAGAAAACCCAAAAAGATTTCTTGTTCTTCTTTTGCTTGTTGGGAGCTTTCCCGTGTAAATAGTTTTATTTATTTTCTTGTTCTTTGGGGGTCGAGAGGAGAAGACCATAATTAAAATGTTGAAGTGGCTCTTATATGCATTATTGTTGATTTAACAAAGAGCCCATATGATGTAGGGCGGAACCCTAGGTGGCCGATCTTTCATGAAAGGAGCGGATCCCTACAAAGAACACGATGAACACGAGGGGAAACACGAGGGAAACACGAGAGGAATCACTCAACCAACAAGAATAGATCACACATGCGCTAGATCGATGAACACAAAGGTGAGATACAAGATCCAAATCCAACAAAGGATGGTACAACAGTAACCGGTTCTTCTCCGTAAGGAGGTCTTGATGGGGGTCTTCTCCGTGAGGAGGTCTTCAATCCAAGGTGGATCTTCTCCGTAGAGGGCCGCGGTCTCTCTCGTGGAGTAGATCCGTAATGGATGAGCAAAGCTCTATCTCACATATGAGCTAATCCTTTTGCTAACCCTAACTAGGAGGAAGTGGGGGAGTATATATAGTCTAAGGGACGAAGGGGTACATGGGCCTCGGCCCAGATGCGCTGCACGCAGGCAGAGGGGGTCGGATGTCCGGGCGACGGGCCGGATGTCCGGGCGCTGGGGCCGGATGTCCGGGCTGGAAGGGTCCAGCTTTGGTGATGGGGCGCCGGATTTCCGAGAGCTGGGCCAGATGTCCGGGCCTGGGGGCCGGATGTCCGGGCTGACTTGGTTCAGCTTCGGGTGTCTTCTGTGATGGGCGCCGGATTTCCGGGGGTCGGGCCGGATGTTCGGCCTGGGGCCGGATATCCGGGGCCTGTAGCAGCTGTCTCTTCTTCCTTCTCCTTCCTTTGCTTCCGCGCACGCTTGGCCTTGGTCCTTGGGTTCTCCATGGTCTCCTCGGGTGTACCTGAGTATGAACAAGGTCCGCACTTGAAGTAGCATCCATGTCTTGCATGCAGAAAGGGAAGATTCGGAAAGGAGCGAGTTCACCTTAGGTCCAATGGCGTAGGCTCGAGTGTACATGGGGATGATCGTCGGATGCTCCGCATCACCATATTACCTTGTCTTTTCCTTTGTATCACATGCTTGCAGATTCCAGCTTAGTCCGATGCACGTGCACTATTATTATTATACACACCGTTCGGTCGTGCAAGTGAAACGCAATAATGACGATATATGATGAACTGATTGAGATGAGAGAAGCTGGTATGAACTCGACCTCTCTTGTTTTTGTAAATATGATTAGTTCATCGTTCCTGATTTAGCCTATTATGAATGAACATGTTTGCAATGACAATTAGAGATTATAGTCGCTTATGCCATGCTTAATTAGCTAGGAGTTTATAATGGTTTACCTTGCGTGCCAACATGCTATTAAAATGGTTGTGATGTGGTATGATAGGGTGGTATCCTCCTTTGAACGATTCGAGTGGCTTGACTTGGCACATGTTCACGCATGTAGTTGAAACAAATCAACATAGCCTCCACGATATTTATGTTCATGGTGGATTATATCCTACTCATGCTTGCACTCAATGTTTATTAATTTTAATGCATGTTCATGACTGTTGTCGCTCTCTAGTTGGTAGCTTCCTAGTCTTTTTCTAGCCTTCACTTGTACTAAGCGGGAATACTGCTTGTGCATCCACTTCCATAAATCCCAAAGTTATTCCATATGAGTCCACTATACCTTCCTATATGCGGTATCTACCTGCCGTTCCAAGTAAATTTGTATGTGCCAAACTCCAAACCTTCAAATGAAATTCTGTTTTGTATGCTCAAATAGCTCATGTATCAACTAGGGCTGTCTGTATCTTCCATGCTAGGCGGGTTATTCTCAAGAGGAGTGGACTCCGCTCCTCACTCACGAGAAAATGGCTGGTCACCGGGATGCCCAGTCCCATGCTCTAAGCAAATCAAATCAAAATAATTGCAAACAAAACTCCCCTGGGACTCTTGTTAGTTGGATGCACTCGTTGTTTTGAGCCAGCCATGGATTGATGTTTGTTGGTGGAGGGGGAGTATAAACTTTACCATTCTGTTTGGGAACCGCCTATAATGTGTGTAGCATGGAAGATATCGAGATCTCTCGGTTGTTATGTTGACAATGAAAGTATGCCGCTCAAAATATTATTCATCTCTATTTCAAAACCGAGCTCTGGCACCTCTACAAATCTCTCCTTCCCTCTGCGAAGGGCCTATCTATTTACTTTTATGTCGAGTCATCACCCTCTTATTAAAAAGCACCAGCTGGAGAGCACCGCTGTCATTTGCATCCATTACTATTAATTTATCTTGGGTATGACTATGACTGGATCTCTTTTACCATAAATTACAATGTTTAGTCAGTCCTTGATCTTCAAAGGTGCTCTGCATTTATGTTTTGCGGTCTCAGAAAGGGCTAGCGAGATACCATCTTGTTATATCATATTATGATTGTTTTGAGAAAGTGTTGTCATCCGAGATTTATTATTATTGCTCGCTAGTTGATTATGCCATTGATATGAGTAAATGTGAGATCTAAATGTTATTATGAATATGGTTAGTTCATAATCTTTGCTGAAAACTTGAATGCTGGCTTTACATATTTACAACAACAAGAGCAAACAGAGTTCGTAAAAGTTTTTCTTTATCACTTTCAGTTTGTCAACTGAATTGCTTGAGGACAAGCAAAGGTTTAAGCTTGGGGGAGTTGATAAGTTTCTGTCGTATCTACTTTTCCAAACACTTTTGCCCTTGTTTTGGACTCTAACTTGCATGATTTGAGTGGAACTAACCCGGACTGACGCTATTTTTAGCAGAATTGCCATGGTGTTATTTTTGTGCAGAAATAAAAGTTCTCGGAATGACCTGAAAATCAACGGAGATTATTTTTGGAAGTAATAAAAAATACTGGCGAAAGAATCAAGGCCAGGGGGCCCACACCCTGTCCACGAGGGTGGGGGCGCGCCTACCCCCCTGGGCGCACCCCCAGCCTTGTGCCCCCCTGGAGCTCCACCGACCTCAACTCCAACGCTATATATTCACGTTTGGGGAGAAAACAATCAGAGGGAAGGATTCATCACATTTTACGATACGAAGCCGCCGCCAAGCCCTAATCTCTCTCAGGAGGGCTGATCAGGAGTCCGTTCGGGGCTCCGAAGAGCGGAATCCGTCGCCATCGTCATCATCAACCATCGTCCATCACCAATTTCATGATGCTCACCGCCCTGCGTGAGTAATTCCATCGTAGGCTTGCTGGACGGTGATGGGTTGGATGAGATTTATCATGTAATCGAGTTAGTTTTGTTAGGGTTTGATCCCTAGTATCCACTATGTTCTGAGATTGATGTTGCTACGACTTTGCTATGCTTAATGCTTGTCACTAGGGCCCGAGTGCCATGATTTCATATCTGAACCTATTATGTTTCCATGAATATATGTGAGTTCTTGATACTATCTTGCAAGTCTATAGTCACCTATTATGTGTTATGATCTGTTAACCCCGAAGTGACAATAATCGGGATACTTACTGGTGATGACCGTAGTTTGAGGAGTTCATGTATTCACTAAGTGTTAATGCTTTGGTCCGGTACTCTATTAAAAGGAGGCCTTAATATCCCTTAGTTTCCAATAGGACCCCGCTGCCACAGGAGGGTAGGACAAAAGATGTCATGCAAGTTCTTTTCCATAAGCACGTTTGACTATATTCGGAATACATGCCTACATTACATTGATGAATTGGAGCTAGTTCTGTGTCACCCTATATTATAACTGTTGCATGAATAATCGCATCCGGCATAATTCTCCATCACCGATCCAATGCCTACGAGCTTTTCACATATTGTTCTTCGCTTAGTTACTTTCCCGTTGCCACTGTTACAATCACTACAAAACTGGTACTGTTACTTTTGCCACCGTTACTGTTACTTCCATACTACTTTGCTACTAAACACTTTGCAGCAGATATTAAGTTATCCAGGTGTGGTTGAATTGACAACTCAACTGCTAATACTTGAGAATATTCTTTGGCTCCCCTTGTGTCGAATCAATAAATTTGGGTTGAATACTCTACCCTCGAAAACTGTTGCGATCCCTTATACTTGTGGGTTATCAGACTCCGGAGGCTAATGCGGCCTTCCAAGACCTCAAGAGGTACCTCACCAGCCCACCGGTGATGGTAGCACCACGTCCCCTTGAGCCCTTGGTGCTCTACCTGGCCGCCACGCCTCACTCTGCCAGTGCAGCGCGGGTGGTGGTGCGGGAGGAGTGCCCGACCAAGGGTTCAGAATGAAGCACGTCATCCCTAGATGAGGCACCACAATCTCAGGACGGCGCTCCTGAGGCCCTGGCCGCCCCACCGGTTGATAACGCCCCTGGGGGCTCGGCAAATCCTTCTGATGGAACGGCTCCTGAAGACAGTGCTCCGGAGGTTGCGGCTGCCCTGACGGATGATAAGGCTCCTAAGGGCCCTCAGCCCTAGGAGGGACAAGACCCCGCTGGCGCTTCCACTTTCGTCGAGCACCCGGTGTACTTTGTCAGCACGGTGCTACGCGATGCGCGGGCCCACTACCCCATGCCGCAAAAGCTCTTGCTCGCGCTCCTCGTCGCCTCCGAAAAGTTATGTCACTACTTCCAAGGCCACTCCATCTAGGTTGTCTCTGCTTACCCACTGGAGAGAGTGCTCCGGAGCCCCAATGCCGCGGTTAGGGTCATCGAGTGGAACATCGAACTGCAAGCGTTCCAATTGGAGTTCAGCACCACCAGAGCCATCAAGGGAGCGGCCCTCACCGACTTCGTGGCGGAATGGACCGATGTTCCTAGCCCAGAAGCGGGCGAGGACCATCCCCTCTCGCCGAGAAGCAGGGCACCGGATGGTTGGGTCATGTACTTCGACAGCGCATTCACACATCAGGGTGCGGGGGCTGGAGCCGTGCTCATCTCACCTACCGAGGACAAGCTCTACTACGCCGTGCAACTCTGCTTCCACCAGGGCGAGAAGGTCTCCAACAACATCGTGGAGTACGAAGGCCTGATTGTTGGTCTCAACGCTGCGGCAGCTTTGGGAGTGACGCGCCTCACCATCAAGGGCGACTCCTAGCTCCTCGTCAACTTCTCCAACAAAGCATACAAGCCGAAGGACGAGCACATGGAGGCATACCTTGAGGAGGTACACAAAATTGAGAAACAATTCTTGGGCCTGGAATTGCAGCACATGCCGCACGTCACGAACAAGGAGGTAGACGACATTGCCAAGAGGATGTCTTGGCGCCAGCCTCACGAGCCTGGCGTCTTTGAGGAGCGGCTCTTCAAGCCGTCGGCAGCCCCCTCCAATGCGGGATCAGCATCGCCTCAGGAGGAGCTACCCCCAACACCCCTCTCGTGCGCCCCTGCTTGGGCCTGACCTCGAGAGCCCGTCTGCTCCTCGTGCTCGAACCTCAGGAGGGGTGCTGGACCGAGGAGTTCAAGGCGTACCTGCTCCGAAGCACCTTGCTGGAGAAGGAGGAAGATGCGGAGTGGGTAGGCCACCAGGCCACTGCGTACTACATCAGGGACGGTGAGCTCTATCGAAAACGGCCGAACGACATCTCTCTACGGTGCATCTCCAGGGAGCAGGGACGCGAGCTGCTGGCTGACATACATGGCGAGGACTGTGGGCATCACTCTTCATCGCGCACCCTCGTGGGCAAGGCGTTCCGCAGTGGATTCTACTGGCCCATGGCGCTTAATGATGCCACCGAGCTGGTAAGATCCTGTGAAGCCTGCCAATTCCATGCCAAGCGGATCCACCAGCCCGCTTAGGGTCTCGAGACCATCCCGCTCTCATGGCCATCCGCGGTGTGGGGGCTGGACATCTTAGGCCCGTTCCCTCGAGTGCCCCGGGACTACCGCTACCTCTACGTCACCATCGACAAGTTCACCAAGTGGGTAGAGGTGGAAGCCGTCCGCACCATCCCGGCTGGCTCGGCCGTCAAGTTCATCAAGGGCCTCGTGAGCCGTTTAGAGGTCCCTAACCGCATCATTGTCGACAATGGCTCGCAGTTCACCAGCAACCTTTGCAAAACATATTGTGCTAACCTTGGAACACAGATATGCTACGCCTCGGTGGCTCACCCTAGGAGCAATGGCCAGGCTGAGCACGCCAATGCAGAGGTCCTGAGAGGCCTCAAGGCAAGAACCTTCAAGAAGAAGCTCGAGGCTTGTGGCAGGGGCTAGCTCGACGAGCTCCAGTCCATGTTGTGGTCCATACGCACCACCGCGACAAAGCCAACGGGCGAGACCCCATTCTTCCTCGTCAACAGAGCAGAAGCGATTCTCCCTCATGTGGTCAGGCATCGCTCCGTGTGGGTCTTGGCGTTTGGCGAAGCACGCCAGGACGCCTCACGGAGGATGGACCTCGTGCTGGGGGAGGAACGCTGCCGCCAAGCCTCGCTCCGAGCGGCAAGGTACTAGCAGGCGTTGTGGCGGTATCACTGCCGCAGCATCCGCTCCAGGACACTCAAGGTGGGCGATCTTGTCCTGAGGCGGGTACTCTCCAGGGAAGGGCTGCACAAGCTCTCGCCCATGTGGGAGGGCCCGTTCAGGATCGCCCGTGTCTCCAGGCCTGGCGCCGCGCGCCTGGAGACATAGGACGGGATCCCCATCCAGAATGCCTGCAACATCCAGCACCTCCAGAAGTTCTACCCATGAAGCAAGGCCCCGTGCCTGTGAAGGTCTCCGCTCGTGACACTCTCACGTAATAATGAGTTGGGGCTGTACACGCCCCGGAGTCTCCTGAGTGCCGCCCGCGGGCCTCTCGGGGGCTCCCACCCATGTCCTAGTGGCAGCACTTAGCTCCGCGCTGGTGAGAAGACTAGTCTAGGTGCCGGACGCGGCTATTCTTTCGCTTGCTTTCTGTAGCTGGTTTGCAACTTAATTAAAATTTGGAGTTCTCGCGTTTTTCATTGGTCAGAGTTGGTATTTTTATCCCCTTGCCTCGCTCGCCTCTCCAGTCTTGTCCCGGGAGAGCGGAAGTTGCCCGTCGCTCCTCCTCACGTATCCCGCGCGCGGGGGCTAGGCAGGTGTGTACGTTGGGCTCGCCCGCACCCCAAGCACACCTCGCCGAAGCCTCGTCGCCCCAGAGCTTCGGCTTCCTTAATCCTCGTGAGACGCTTTCGAATGAGCTCATGGGCGTGCGTACCCTCTTAAGTCCGTGCCTCTGGGCAGTGCGACGCAGTGTACTAGCCACAACCAACACACGCCCGGGGGCTCGCGCGAGGAAGGACGAGACGCCCCGTCAAGCTTTCTAATAACTCTGCAGTTGTACAGTGTCTCCTGAGGCCCGACGGCTCCTGAGTTGTTAGGAAGGGAACTTTGCCAGATGCTGCTGGAAAGGCGTGCCCTCGCGAGGCGGGAAACTACCGCAAACATATCGAGCTAAGCTACCCTAACCGCACCTGCTCGTAACGTGGATACCACGGCACAATATCAAAATAATAAACATAGCATAGTGGCATAAGTGCCATGGTTCATTACACGCCCCAGCGGGGCCCCCTACTTTTTTCAAATGCAGGAGAAAGGAAAGGTTAAACAAAAGCAGGCCGCACAGCTACGACAGCCCCCGAGGCCAGGCTCCAGTGGCGCCCGAGCTCAGCCCGAGTCTTCCTCCCGCTTCACCGGAGCATGACAACGAGACGGCCCGTCGCCTTCCCCGATTCGAGCCCGGCGACAGGGTGGTTGGTCGTAGCCTCCGCTGCTAGTGCTCTCGCCGTAGGAGGAGCCGCCGCTGCTAGGAGTAGCGCGGCCGTTGCCAAGGGAAAGCTCACCCTCGTCGTCGTCGCGGCCGTCGCCAAGGGCAAGCTCATTGTCGTCGTTGTCGTCTTCCGGGAAGCACCCCGTACGGCGGCCGTCTTCCCTGAACACCCTCACATAGAGGGTCGCAAGGCCGTCGTACCTGAAGTGGAGGGTGCACCTCCCACTCAGGCCCCGCACACGGGCAAACGCCTGCCAACCGCGGGTCCAGGACACGTTGCCTGTGGCGGTGACCTCGACCCCAACCCATGAGGCCATGCTGCTGTAGCCGTCAGCCTACAGCCAGAGGCTGTCAAGCCCCATGGGTGGTAGCTCATCTGCGAAGAAGCGCGGGAGCGGGAGCCAGGTGCCAGCGGGCCTCTCCGACAACACGACAAACTCCGGGAACGCGTCCGCGGAGTGGAAGCGCGGCCGAGGAGGCCGGGCGATCACGGCGTGCATCCCCTCATCAAAGGGGCTGCCCCGTCCTCGCTGGCCCTCACCGCGAGAGGAGGCGCCACCGCGGCTGCCCAAGGTGACACCGGCCCTTGAAGAGGCATGCCCGCGCCCCTGAGGAGTCACCGCCGGGGTCGCAACATGTTTGTAGGGGCGACCACGACCTCTCTTGGGCGGCGAAGAACCTGGCCTCTCCTTGGGGGCATTCCCCTTTTCGGCGGCAGAGAACCTTCTTGCTGGCGCCATGGATGCTTCACGGCAAGACAAAGAAGAAGAAGAAGGAGCGGGCAGCGAGAAGATGGTGATGAGTGAGGGGGGCTTCGCCCCTCCCCTCATTTATAGCCGGAGGGAGGCCAACTGAAGGAAATATGCCCTAGAGGCAATAATAAAGTTGTTATTTATATTTACTTATATCATGATACATTTTTATTATTCATGCCAGAATTGTATTAACCGGAAACTTAGTACATGTGTGAATA
This sequence comes from Triticum aestivum, assembly GCF_018294505.1. NCBI lineage: Eukaryota > Viridiplantae > Streptophyta > Magnoliopsida > Poales > Poaceae > Triticum > Triticum aestivum. The sequence continues at coordinate 186,887,693 of NC_057796.1, forward strand.
CATAGACAAACAGAGTGTCCCTAGTATGGCTCTGATACGTCTCCAATGTGTCTATAATTTTTGATTGTTCCATGCTATATTATATTCTGTTTTGGACATTAATGGGCTTTATTATACACTTTTATATTATTTTTGGGACTAACCTATTAACCGGAGGCCCAGCCCAGATTTGCTGTTTTTTGCCTATTTCAGAGTTTCGCAGAAAAAGAATATCAAATGGAGTCCAAACAGAATGAAACCTTCGGGAACGTGATTTTCGAAACGAACGTGATCCAGAGGACTTGGACCCTACGTCCAGCCATCAACCAGGAGGGCACAAGGTAGGGGGGCGTGCCCTCCACCCTCGTGGGCCCCACATTGCTCCACCGACGTACTTCTTCCTCCTATACATACCTACGTACCCCCAAACTACCAGATACGTATCAAAAACCTAATTCCACCGCCGCAACCATATGTACCCGTGAGATCCCATCTTGGGGCCTTTTCCAGAGCTCCGCCGGAGGGGGCATCGATCACGGAGGGCTTCTACATCAACACCATAGCCTCTCCGATGATGTGTGAGTAGTTTACCTCAGACCTTCGGGTCCATAGTTATTAGCTAGATAGCTTCTTCTCTCTTTTTGGATCTCAATACAATGTTCTCCCCCTCTCTCGTGGAGATCTATTTGATGTAATCTTCTTTTGCAGTGTGTTTGTTGAGACCGATGAATTGTGGGTTTATGATCAAGTTTATCTATGAACAATATTTGAATCTTCTCTGAATTCTTTTATGTATGATTGGTTATCTTTGCAAGTCTCTTCGAATTATCAGTTTGGTTTGGCCTACTAGATTGATCTTTCTTGCAATGGGAGAAGTGCTTAGCTTTGGGTTCAATCTTGTGGTGTCCTTTCCCAGTGACAGTAGGGGCAGCAAGGCACGTATTGTATTGTTGCCATCGAGGATAACAAGATGGGGTTTATATCATATTGCGTGAGTTTATCCCTCTACATCATGTCATCTTACTTAAAGCGTTACTATGTTCTTATGAACTTAATACTCTAGATGCATGCTGGATAGCGGTCGATGTGTGGAGTAATAGTAGTAGATGCAGGCAGGAGTCGGTCTACTTGTCTCGGACGTGATGCCTATATACATGATTACCTAGATATTCTCATAACTATGCTCAATTCCGTCAATTTCCCAACAGTAATTTGTTCACCCACCGTAATATTTATGCTCTTGAGAGAAGCCACTAGTGAAACCTATGGCCCCCAGGTCTATTTTTCACCAAATTAATCTTCCAATACTTAGCTATTTTTATTGCCTTTTATTTTACTTTGCATCTTTATCATAAAAATACCAAAAATATTATCTTATCATATCTATCAGATCTCAGTCTCGTAAGTGACCGTGAAGGTATTGACAACCCCTTTATTGCGTTGGTTGCAAGGATTTATTTGTTTGTGTAGGTGCGAGGGACTCGTGCGTGGCCTCCTGCTGGATTGATACCTTGGTTCTCAAAAACTGAGGGAAATACTTACGCTACTTTGCTGCATCACCCTTTCCTCTTCAAGGGAAAACCAACGCAGTGCTCAAGAGGTAGCAAGAAGGATTTCTGGCGACGTTGACTGGGAGGCCTACACCAAGTCAAGTCAAGATTTGACTCCCGACAACGAGCCATTTCTGGCGCTGTTGCCGGCACACGCATAGTAGGAGTAGGATTCCCCCCTTGGGCGCGCCCCTTGTGGCCAGCCGGCCGGCCCGCTCCTCCCCTCCTTTATATATGGGGGAGGGGGCACCCCATAGACACACAAGTTGATTTCTTAGCCGTGTGTGGTGCCCCCTCCACAGTTTTCTACCTCGGTCATATTGTCGTAGTGCTTAGATGAAGCCCTGCGTCGGTAACTTCATCATCACCATCACCACGTCGTCGTGCTGACGAAACTCTCCCACAGCCTCAGCTGGATCTAGAGTTCGAGGGAAGTCACCAAGACGAACGTGTGCAGATCGCGGAGGTGCCGTGCATTCAGTACTTGATTGGTTGGATCGCTGTCGGAGTAAATGGCCACGGGTAGCCTAACCGACTGCCCCTGGCTCTTCAAAAATTATCAGGCCATTTGAGCCTTCAAGCATTCAAAGCATTGGGCCGCCTTCCCCCGGTCGGCTACCCCTGAAGCCGACTCTCAGAAGGCGACCCAGCCTCAGCAACCTCCCCCAAGATAACTACGAGATGGCCGACTCCAGGAAGCCGGCCATAGAGAATGCCGACTCCCCAGATCCAGCCATGAAGAGCGCCGACTCCCCAGAGCCGGCCATGAAGAGCGCTGACTCCAAGAAGCCGGCCAAGACCGCACCCACCAAAACTACGCCCACATAACGGTGACAAGACGGGGTGTGGCTACAGTGCGGCCCACTACCGGCGAATCCCGAGGCAGGCATGGCCACAGGACGCCGTACGGGTCGGCCATCTCCCGTCCGGCTCGGCCCTGTAGCCATGCTGGCCTCAACGTCATCCACGACAGACTCCAGTACGGCCCACGGGCGGCGGGCCCCTTCAGCCAGAGAGAGGCACGAAGGCGGCCCGGCCTCCCCCAGTCGGCCAGGGGCATAGCCGGCCCCCAGAAGCCGGCTACTCCCCTCCCTCGAAACATGTGCCACATTAAGGAGACAAGACGAGGTAAGGCTACAGTGAGAGCCCTCGAGGCGGCACACTGTAGCCACGCTTACCTCGACGAAGCCCTCGTCATCAGAGGCGAGGCTACAGTAAACAGCCGCCGACAAGACCCCCAGGCGGTGGGGCCGGCCTGTCAACCAAGAGGCCGGCAGCCGGCGGGACCCACTAGTCGGCGGGCCCCAACGGCCGGCAGAGAAGCCGGCGAGCGCAGACACTGTTGACTGGGACCCGCGCCCAGCCAGATTACAATTGTACCCCCGGGGGGTAGGCCTATATAAACCCCCGGGGCACCCATGCAAAGGGTTGGCTTCTTAGAGTTACACACACACCATATAGAGAGGGAAGTGAGAGCTAGCCTTGCTCTTCTTCTCCCTTGAGCCCGACAGCTCTAGGAGCATTTGTAGCTACTCTTTCTGATCTAGCGATCATGCGGAGACCCCGCAGAGCAGGACTAGGGGTGTTATCTCCACGGAGAGCCCCGAACCTGGGTAAGATTCGCCGGCGTGCATGTCTTCGCCTCATCCCGTTTCCAGGCACCGGCGACGTCTTACTGGCTCCCACCATGATAAGCCACCCGTTGGCATATGTCGCACCTACCACCCGACATTTGGCGCCCACCATGGGGCCAGGTGCACCGTCGTCCGGAGACCTGTTCTGGACGGGAACCCTTTTCCTCCCCCGCGAGCGCAGCCAGCCTGCTGCGCCCGATGGCGTTTGCCCCGACGCGCTGCAAGGCGTCGACGACGCCTGCGCAGCGAGCTGCCTCGCCGATCTGCTCGGCGAGGCTCGCATCTCCGATGAGCCCGCGTCCGACGCAGGCACAGACTACCCCGAGAGGCGCCTCATCAACATCCTCGACCAACTTCACGTCTCCAGCGAGCCTGCCGCAGACTTGGAGTCGGTCGGCTCCACCGACCCGATGCTTGTCCATTCCGACACGGCATCGCTCGACGCCTACCCCTCCGACGTGGTGGTCTTCGATGACCCTCTTCCTCGAGCTGACAGCGGCAGCAGCGCCATCACCGAAGTGCTGGTCATCAGCCACGTCGCCGACTCGGGCGGGAACGCCCACGACGCCCTGCAAGCAGCGATGCACGACTTATCCGTCCCCATCCCGGCCGACGCCGACGCTGAGACCTTGGAGGCACGCCGCCTCGCCCTCACCGCGGAAGGCCAGAAGATAGCCTCCATGAGACACCTCACCGAGGCCCACCAGTGCAAGGTCGACCGCGCCGCCTTCGGTACGCCGCCGCGTAGCGGGCCGAGCCGAGCCGGCTTCGTCCAGAAGCGTGGCGTGGCTATCGCCAGCATGCTGGGGGCAGATCGTCCCGTCTACGCCACCCCGCTCGAGAATCTACGAGCCGCGCAGGCGGCCGCTGAAGAGCTGAATGGGCTGGGAGCCGATGAGCTCCCCTACATGACAGGGCGGATCCAACAGCTGATCGACGCGGCCGCAGAACGACACGAAGCCAGCGCTCACGGTGATAGTCATCCCCCGTGCCGGGAGCACGCCGCGACGTCCCGATCGCCGGCTGCGAGCGGCGCCCGCGGGAGGAAGGACAAGGAGCCGGCTGCTAGCCGCAGCCAGACTCGCATCACCATCGAGCGCGACGCGGAGGGCCGCCCTCGAGCGGTGGAGCGCCAAGGAAATCCGCCTCCTCCCCCGCATCGAAGGGAGAGACGTCTCACCCCGCCGCCTGTCACGCACCCGAATCTTGGTGACCGACTAGGGCGCCGAGAAGGAGTCGGTGAGAACGACGCCCGCCACCAGATCGACCGCCTTGCTCGATCCCTGGCGCTAGAAGAAGAAGACGATGTCGGCCCGCCGTGCTTTGGCCCCCGCATCCGCGACGAGCCCTTCCCCAAAGGTTTCTCGCTCCCCAGAGACACGCCCAAGTACAACGGCTCTGTGAAGCCGGAAGATTGGCTCATCAACTACTCCACTGTTGTCAGCATAGCCAATGGCAATCGACGCGTGGCCGTGAAGTACGTCCCCCTCATGCTGCAAGGCACGACACGCACCGGGCTCAACAGCCTCAAGCCCTACAGCATCAACAGCTGGCTGGACTTCACGGAAGTCTTCATCCGCAACTTCACCAGCACGTACAAGCGGCCTCTCAAGCCTCGCCAGCTCTCCCTATGCGTCCAAGGGCCCAGCGAGTCGACCCGCGACTACCTCACGCGGTGGGCTGAGCTCCGCAACTCCTGCGAGGGGGTACACGAGGTTCAGGCCATCGAGTACTTCACCGCCGGGTGCCGAGAGGGCACCCTCCTCAAGCACCGACTCCTCTGCGACGAGCCGGCTACCCTCGACGAACTCCTGATCATCGCGGACAAGTACGCCATGGCCGACTCCTCGATGAAGACCGAGCTCCGAGTGGACGCTTCTGGGAAGGTGCTCGCTCCGGCTCCCAAGACGCCGGCTGGCGACTCCAATCAGCGCCCCTACCAGAACGATCACAAGCGCAAGGCCCCCATGCCGCCTTCCACCAGTCGGCAGGTGGCCACAGTTGAAGATGAGCAGCCCGAAGAGCGGCCCACTCCCAAGAAGAAGGGTGGCAGGCCGGCTTGGCAGCCGGCTTTCTCTTACGAGCAGACTCTCGACGCCCCCTGCAAGTTCCACAGCGGCGCGAAGCCGTCCAACCACATGACCCGAAAATGCCACTGGCTCACGCGAATCTCCAAGGGCGAAGGGCTGGTGCCGCCTCCGCCTCCAGCCCCTCAGCAGCCGGCGGCTCGGCCGGCAGTCGGAGCCATTCAAGATGAGTTCCCTGAAGAGCACGCCGCCTACGTCGTCTTCACCAGCCAAGCCGAAGACAAGCATAGTCGGCGCCGTCAGCATCAAGAGGTCAACGCAGTCGCCTCTAGTGCCCCCGAGTTCATGCACTGGTCCGAGAAGCCCATCAACTGGAGCCAGGCTGACCACCCAGAGGTGATGCCATCCCCTGGCTCCTATGCACTAGTCTTGGATGTCACCCTCGCGACCGAGAGGCGAGCTGCCCGATTCTCCCGCGTCCTGATAGATGGCGGCAGCAGTATCAATATACTGTACCGCGATACCATGGAAAAGCTGAACATCAAGGCAAAGCAGCTTATGCCAAGCCGGACCGTGTTCCATGGCATCGTCCCCGGCTTATCTTGTTCCCCGATCGGCAAGATCAAGATGGATGTTCTCTTCGGAGACAAGGATCATTTTCGCCGAGAAGCGATCTGGTTTGAGGTAGTGGATCTGGAGAGCCCCTACCATGCTTTGCTTGGCCGACCTGCTCTGGCCAAGTTCATGGATGTGCCCCACTACGCCTACCTGAAGATGAAGATGCCGAGCTCGAAGGGGATCATCACGGTAGCCGGCGACTACAAGAAGTCCATCGAGTGCGCCATGGCCAGTAGCCGGCTGGCCGAGTCCCTCGTAGTAGCAGAAGAGAAGAAGATGCTGGAGCGGGTTGTGGCCATGGCCGGCAAGCAGCCGGCCCTGTCCCCCAACCCCAAAGATTGTGATGCACAGGGCTCCTTCCAGCCGGCCAAAGAGACGAAGAAGATACCTCTGGACCCGGAGAATCCGGAAAGGTTTGCTGTCATTGGGGCAAACCTGGACAGTAAATAGGAAGGCGAGCTCATCGACTTCCTCCGTGAGAATCGAGACATTTTTGCATGGTCCCCAAAAGACATGCCGGGTGTCCCGAAGGATTTCGCCGAGCACAAATTGCACGTCCGGGCCGACGCGAAGCCGGTCAAGCAGCCCCTTCGCCGACTGTCCGAAGAGAAGCGAAGAATCGTAGGAGAAGAGATAGCCCGGCTCCTCGCCGCTGGCTTTATCATGGAAGTATTTTTTCCAGAGTGGCTTGCCAACCCAATCTTGGTATTGAAGAAGAACAACAAGTGGCGCATGTGTATAGACTACACTAGCCTCAACAAGGCCTGCCCCAAGGATCCGTTTGCTTTGACACGGATTGACCAAGTGATAGACTCCATAGTCGGATGCGAGCTGTTGAGCTTTTTGGACGCCTACTCAGGGTACCATCAAATCAAGTTGGACCCAGCAGACCGCCTGAAGACTGCCTTCATCACACCATTCAGAGCTTTCTGTTACCTGACTATGACATTCGGCTTAAGGAATGCCGGTGCCACTTTTCAGCGTTGCATGCAGAAATGCCTCCTCAAGCAACTCGGCAGAAATGCCCACGTCTATGTAGACGACATTGTGGTGAAGACAGAGAAGTGCGGCACCCTGCTGGAAGACCTGAAAGAAACATTGGCCAACTTGCGCCGATTCCAAATCAAGCTCAACCCCGAGAAATGCGTGTTCGGAGTACCAGCCGGCCAACTGCTAGGCTGTCTGGTCTCCGAACGCGGCATCGAGTGCAACCCTGTGAAGATCAAGGCCATCGAGAGGATGGAGATTCCCACCAAATTGCGAGATGTGCAGAAGTTCACCGGGTGCTTGGCCTGCCTAAACCGCTTTATCAGCCGGCTAGGAGAGAAGGCTCTCCCCCTGTACCGACTCATGAGGAAGTCCACTCACTTCGAGTGGAATAACCAAGCCAACCAAGCCTTCCATGAGCTGAAGAAGATGCTGACCACTCCACTTGTCCTGGCGGCACCAACTGAGAAGGAGCCCATGCTCCTCTACATTGCCGCGACTAGCCGAGTAGTCAGTACAGTTGTTGTGGTCCAGCGCCCGGAAGAAGGCCGAGCCCAGCTAGTCCAGAGGCCGGTGTATTATCTAAGCGAAGTACTATCCAGCTCAAAACAGAACTACCCCCACTACCAGAAGATGTGCTATGGGGTGTACTTCACCGCCAAGAAGCTGAAGCCCAACTTCCAAGAGCATCCCATAACGGTCGTGTGCACCGCCCCACTGGCCGAGATCATAGGCAGCCGGGATGCATCCGGCCGGGTGGCTAAGTGGGCCATTGCGTTGGCACCATACACAATTTTTTACCAGCCCCGCACCGCCATCAAGTCCCAAGCACTGGCCGACTTCCTCGTCGACTGGGCCGAGACCCAGTACCGACCGCCGGCTCCCGACTCTACCCATTGGCGGATGCACTTCGACGGGTCCAAGATGCGCACCGGCTTGGGAGCCGGCATCGTCCTCACTTCTCCCAAAGGCGACAAACTCAGATACACGCTGGAAATCCACTTCGCCGCCTCCAACAACGTGGCCGAGTACGAGGCACTCATACATGGGCTCCGGCTAGCCAAAGAGCTCGGCATACGCCAGATCCTGTGTTATGGCGACTCAGACTTGGTGGTCCAGCAGTCGTCTGGCGACTGGGACGCCAAGGACGCAAACATGGCGAGCTATCGATTCCTCGTCCAGCAGATCAGTGGGTACTTCGAAGGGTGCGAGTTCCTTCACGTGCCAAGGGCCGACAACGACCAAGCAGATGCCCTGGCACGGATCGGCTCCACCCGACAGGCCATACCGACCGGCGTCTCCCTCCAGCGCCTCCTCAAGCCGTCCATCAAGCCGTCTCCAGAGTCAGATTCTATCTTCGTACCGCCTGTGCCTGATACAGCCGGATCCGATTGGAGGAATCCCGCAGGCGGCACGGGGACTTCGACAACTGGCCCGGGAACTACCGTAGTCGCACCCGGCCCGGGGACTTCAGAACCCGGCCCGGGGACTGCAGCGACACAAGAAGCGGTGGCCGACTCCAACTCCACGCCACCCGACCCACCCACCCGAGTCATGGTGGCTGCATTAACAGAAGAAGAAGTCACTGCTCCATCATGGGCCCAGCCCATCCTCAAATTCCTAGTCAGCAGAGAGCTGCCGGCTGATGAGATCTCAGCAAGACTAGTCCAACGATGAGCCGGAGCATATGCAATAATCAACAGAGAGCTTGTCAAGTGTAGTGTCACTGGAGTCTTCCAGCGCTGTGTCGAGCCAGAAAAAGGAGTAGCAATCCTCAAGGATATCCATCAAGGCGAATGCGGCCACCACGCAGCCTCAAGATCACTTGTGGCCAAAGCTTTCCGCCACGGTTTCTTTTGGCCGACTGCTTTGGAAGATGCCAAAGAGATAGTCAAGAACTGCAGAGGGTGCCAAGTCTTCAGTTCCAAGCAACACCTGCCGGCTTCTGCACTCAAGACCATTCCCCTCACCTGGCCCTTTGCCGTCTGGGGACTGGACATGGTGGGCCCTTTCAAGACAGCCCGTGGCGGCTTGACACATCTGCTTGTCGCCGTGGACAAATTCACAAAGTGGATCAAAGCGAAGCCAATCAAGAAGCTGAACGGGCCGACTGCCGTAACATTCATCACCGACATCACTACTCGGTACGGTGTGCCGCACAGCATCATCACCGACAACGGCACGAACTTTGCCAAAGGAGCACTGGCACGTTTTTGCGCGACGCAGGGTATCCGACTGGACTTAGCGTCCGTTGCCCACCCGCAGTCAAACGGCCAGGTCGAGCGAGCAAATGGACTCATCCTCTCCGGCATCAAGCCCTGACTGGTTGTGCCACTGGAGCGATCAGCCGGCTGCTGGCTCGATGAGCTGCCGGCTGTCCTCTGGAGTCTGCGTACTACCCCCAACAAATCAACTGGCTTCACTCCATTCTTCCTTGTATATGGTGCCGAGGCTGTCATCCCAACCGACATCGAGTTCGACTCGCCTCGGATCACCATGTACACGGAGGCGGAGGCCAAGGAAGCAAGAGAAGACGGTGTCGACCTACTGGAAGAAGGCCGGCTGTTAGGACTCAGTCGGTCCGCCATCTACCAGCAGGGGTTGCGCCGCTACCACAACCGCAAGGTCAAGCCAAGATCTTTCCAGGAGGGCGATCTTGTGCTCCGGCTGATCCAGCAAACAGCCGGCCAGCACAAGCTCTCGGCCCCTTGGGAAGGCCCCTTCATCATCAGCAAGGCACTAGCCAACGACTCCTACTACCTGACCGACGCGCAAAAACCAAGAGCACGCAAGAGGGACGATTGCGGCAAGGAGTCGGAGCGACCATGGAACGCGAACCTCCTGAGAAGATTTTATAGTTGAAAGCAGTATGTATCATGCTACCCTTTTGTATTAAGTATGAAACTACAGGCCCCCCGAGGAGCACTCGGGAACTGCCTTTATTTATCTATGAGTGACGAGTGTCATATCCATGAATGTATTATTACATTTGATTTCTTGTCTGGCACCGGGTTTGACTAGTCGGCCCGGGGACTAGCCGCCTTAAGCTATATTAAAAGTTCTACCTGAAGTCAGACAAGTAGTGTGCCAGATCCCGAGCCCTCTCTTGTTGAAAGTCGCAGCTCAAAGAACCGACTGTCCGACTAGCAAGAGCCAAGGCAGAAAGGATGCCCACACGAAAAACGGCTAAGGACTAATGAACTTATATAGCGAAAACACGGCCTCCAACCACGCCTGCCGGCTGTCAGAACAGCCGGCTGGCCGGCTTCCTAAACACTTAGCTCTAATCCAACAAAGCTAGAGTACTTGCCCTCGCAATTGGCCAAGCACTTCTCCAGCTACAGATTGCAGAGCAACTGTCTGTGTGGGGAGGCGGCAACCAAGGGAGGGCGGCAAAGGAAACAGCAGGAGGATGAAAAGCAAAGAACAAGGAAAAGCCAAACACATGCATAGTCATATATACATATAAAGCCCCCAACAGGCCGGCAATCGACATAGTTCGAATACACCCCTAGTGGGTGGAATTGTGTAAACTTAACAGAATATCGTTCCAAAAGTGACAAGACGGGAAAATAAAAGATAGCAGACTAGACTAAAGGTGCGACGTGGGAGCCGGGTTGGTCGGTGGAGACGGCGTCGCCGGCTGAAGGAGTGGCCGGCTGGCGGGTCTCAGCCTGATCACCACCGGTGGCAGGCAACGCACCCGCGCGCGACGTGTTGCTGGAGGCGCGGTCAGGCTGAGGCTGGCCGGTCGCCCCACCATCCGGCCTGGCGTCTTCACCTTCCTCCTCCTCTTCTTCACCCTCGTCGCTGGAGTCGATCTCCTCCGCCGAGTCTTTGCCGTCTGCTGGGTTCAGCCCGAACCAGTCCTCCGGCTGGGCAACACCGTTGTCATCTACCTCAGGGGCGAAGGCGCTGGTGTCGGTGTAGTCGGCAATCGCCGAAGCCCGCCGGATGATAGCCGGCCGCGCCGGCTCCAGCTCCATGTCGGCCTGCTGCTGCCAGGTAGCCAGCTGATCCAGACTCAGGCCGGGATACCAGGCCTTGACGAACTCCAACGCCCGCCTGGTGCTGGACCGAGCCGCCGAAGCCTTCCAGGCTTCAAAGCGGCCGACCGCCACCTCCAGCCAGTCGGCAGTCCGACTAGGGGTGCGGGGAACCACTTCGCCAGGCCAGAGGGCGGCCAGCACCTGCGCCCCGGCACGTTGAAGATGGCGGAGCAGTCGATGAGCTGGCTGGAGGCGGGCCTGGATCGCCAAGAGTTGCTCCTCCAGCAACCGGCTACCGTTTGGCGCAATCTCAGCGCCAGCCTGCCTCCGTGCCTCGCGGCAGGCCTCGATGATCTGGTTGGCGGCAGTAGAGTAGCCAGGAAAGTACTCTGCGCAAGAAAGAAAGAGAAAGAAGAGAAAACACCAAGTCAGAAAACGAGCCAAAAGCGGCAGACGGCAAGAAAGGACGAAGAAGTAGGCGGCTTACCGTCAACCAAATCTTCGATCTGGCCATAGCCATTAATCAGAGTCTGCTTTGCTTCGGCCCAGCCAGCCGCCTCTGTCTCGTACTCGGCCTGGAGGGCGGCTTCGCTGTCCTGCACCGCCTTTAGAGCCGCCTTGTGGCTCTCCACCTGGTCGGCCAACCTCTTGGCCAGGCGGTCACGTTCCTGCACCAAGGTGGCAAACTCGGCCTCCTTGGCATGAAGGGCAGCCTGAGACCCTCCCAGCTGTGCCCTCAGACTGGCGTTGGCCGCTGCAGGGACGGCAGAAAAAGAAGAAACAATAAGAGGAAGTCGTCAAGGAAGATCCGACCCGACTGCTCAGCAGTCGGCCCGAATCTCGGGGACTACACCCAGTGGGTGCGCTGACGTGCCCCCACGTGAGATAAAGGACAAAGCACTTACCCCGGCTCTCAGTTAGGTCGGCGGTTTTCTGGGTCAGTTCCCGAGCTTGGGAGTTGAAGGCAGCTGTGCGAAGATTGTGGTAGTCCTGCAAGACAGGCAGAAGAGCGAAGTAAGAGAAAAGATAGCAAAACTAGATCCGCTAAAAAGTTCCAAGCCGCCTGCTCAGCAGCCGACTCGAAACTCGGGGACTACACCTAGTGGGTGCGCTGACGCGCCCCCACGGAAGAAACCAAGATCAAAAAGAAGCAAGATAAGAAGACTAACCCGGCTGGCCGCCCGCGTCGCAAGGAACTCGTCGTTGTACCGCCTCAGCGCCGTAGCCTGGGCTTGGAGCCGGGTCCGGACGTCCTGCGCGGCCGTCCCTCCACCCAGCGTCCACCCTGAGGTGGCGCTGGCTGCCTCCACATCCTGGGCCGACGAGCTGGAGCCCGCGGCCGGCTGCGACTCCGACGCAGCCTTCTGCGGCTCTGACGCGGCCTTCCCCGCGTGCCGGCATGGCGGCGTCCGAACCGCCAGCTCAGTCCTCGCGGCCGGCTCGCCCCCCGCCGACTGTGCAGGCGGCAGATCAGGCCGGCCGCCTTGAGCCGTCCCAGTCGGCGGGGTCGGTACCGCCGCCCTCTCCAGGATGACGACGTCGTCACCCCTCTCCAGCCCCGGCTGGTCACCGCCGGTTTCTCTTGGCGGGGGCTCCGGGGCCCCAGGCGCCGCGACGCGCAGTGGGGTGACCAGCAAGGCCCCATCCGCCATCGCCGCAGCCGCAGCCTCTGCTTGGGCCTTGGCCGCGGCGGCAGCGCGCGCCTTCGCCGCCTCCTCCTCCTGCGCCGCCTTGGCGGCGGCCGCCCTCAACGCCTCCGCCTCCCCCGCCTCCCGCTCATCTAGCACCTCCCGCGCGTTCCGCTCCGTCGCCGCCTGAAGGTCGGCACGGGGGTCCACGCGGCGAGTAGTGCTCCCGGATCCTCCCGGCGACCCAACGACGGAGGCGGCTGCAGCCCGCTCGAGCGACAACGGAGCTCTGGTTGTTTGGAGAAAAAGACAAGGATTCAGGAGCTACCAAAGAAAAGAAAAGAGAATGCACTAAGGAGAGTGTACTTACGCCGACACCGTCTGCGGCTGCTTCACCGCCTTTCGAAAGCGAGCCGCCTGCGCGGCTGCCTCCTCCCGCCTGGTCGCCGCTGCCCCGCCTCTGGGCTTCTTCGGCCAACTGCCGAACAGGCCCGGCGCGGCACGACGCTTTTGCCCACCGCCCGAGTAGGCGGCGCAGCGGAGGAACCCGCGCCGTGGCCAGACGCCGGCTGACGGCGTGGGACGACTTCAGCCTCATCGTCGTCCGGCCAGTCGTCGAAGCTGACTCCAAGCCCGGAGCCGCCTGCTTCGCCGCCGGCTTCGCCACCACCCACCTCGGTGTTGTCGTCCATAGCGGCCGCCCCCAAGTCAGGGTCCTCCAGATCGTGCTCCGTCCGGTCGGGGACGAATCGGCGCTCCGCGTCCGACCCACCGGCAGGCCGAAGAAGAGGGCCCTGTCGAGGCAAGCCGACTAGCCAGAGTCGGCCCAAAGGAACGCGGCGACAAAACTGAGAGAAGAGGAAGAGACAAGGAGAACATACCGTGGGCGGCGGATGGGCTCGGCAATATGGCTCCTTGCCGAACTGCCACTCTGCAGAGAGTTCGCAGTTCACAAGGTAGTTCACCATATAGGCCACCTCGTCGTGCGGCATGTCTTTGGTACACATCCGGCTCGGATCGAGCTGACCGCTCATCTGACAGATCAGATGAGGGCGGCTCTGGAGCGGTAGTACCCGGTGCGTGACGAAGGCGGCCAGCAGGTCGGGCCCCGACAAGCCCTCCGACTGGATCATCGCTCGCACTCGGGCGACAGCTGCGGTTCCAGCCGGCGTCAGCGTCACGGCCCGGTAGGACCACTGGGGCCGCCTGCCTACCGGTGGGCCGGCTACGTAAGCCGGCAGATTGACGTAGTCGCCCCGCGGGGCGACGTTCTTCACGTAGAAGTATGACTTCTGCCATAACTTCACCGACTGGATCAGCGTGATGACGGGGATGTCGGCAGCCACCCTCCGCATCGCGATGAAGGCGCCACTCTGAGCCGGCACGCCCTGCATGCGCGTGCCCAGCTTGGACTGGAAGAACTCCCCCCAGAGCTCGAGGGTGGGGAGGACGCCGAGGTAGCCTTCGCACAAGGTGACGAAGGCAGATAGCAGCACCACCGTGTTTGGGGTGAGGTGGTGCGGCTGGAGTTGGTAGAACTCGAGAAAGGAGCGGAAGAAGGCGCTCACGGGCAAGCCGATGCCGCGCAAGAAATGCGAGCAGAAGACTACCCGCTCACCTTCCTCCGGCTTCGGCGTAATCTCCTTCGCCGGCGCAAGACGGACCTCCACCTTGTCCGCGCCGGGCAGCCGCCGCGTCTTGCGGAGGAACTCGATGTGATCCTCATGGACGTTGGAGCCGTCCCAATCCCCGCGGAACTGCATCGTAGCGTAGGGCTGGCGAGCATGAGCGCGGCGGCGGAGGATCGAGTGGTGGAGCGGTGCGGCGGCGAGGCGTTGTGGCAAGAATGAGCGGAAGGAAGACGATGGCGGAGAGGGGAGGGGCGTGCGAGCGCCTGCCGCTCTCCCCCTCCCCCTACTTATAGCTTCGCACGGTGAAGCCGGGGGGCAGGGCGTGGGGTGAGACGTGGGATTAACTGCACCCACTCCCCCCACGCCTCGCGATTATTATGCCCTAAAGGCGTGCCGAAACCGCCGCAGGAAGACGTGCGGACGGCTTCGGGCCGCAGAGAATCTGCGCCTGGGTCCGGGCGTAGGCGTGGCGGGCCCCCGACCTGCGGCGATGTCCCGTCGCGCGCGTGGGCTGGCAGGCTTTTTAGCCAAGGGATGCCATGTGGTTCGCAGGCGGCAAGTGGCCGGCCCGCGGCCCGGTGCGCGCGCTGGCAGGCTCCCGCCCTCCGACTCCAGAATTTTTCGCCGAGACGGCGCAACCAACCAAAGTCGGCTCCCAGCTGCCGGCTCGTCAAGATAGGAAGCTGACCGAGCTTCTCGACTCCCACCCAACCTCGAAGCTCAATCAGCTTCGGGGACTACTGTCGGAGTAAATGGCCACGGGTAGCCTAACCGACTGCCCCTGGCTCTTAAAAAATTATCAGGCCATTTGAGCCTTCAAGCATTCAAAGCATTGGGCCGTCTTCCCCCGGTCAGCTACCCCTGAAGCCGACTCTCAGAAGGCGACCCAGCCTCAGCAACCTCCCCCAAGATAACTGCGAGATGGCCGACTCTAGGAAGCCGGCCATAGAGAATGTCGCCTCCCCAGAGCCGGCCATGAAGAGCGCCGACTCCCCAGAGCCGGCCATGAAGAGCGCCGACTCCAAGAAGCCGGCCAAGACCGCACCCACCAAAACTACGCCCACATAACGGTGACAAGACGGGGTGTGGCTACAGTGCGGCCCACTACCCCCGAATACCGAGGCAGGCATGGCCACAGGACGCTGTATGGGTCGGCCATCTCCCGTCCGGCTCGGCCCTGTAGCCATGCTGGCTTCAACATCATCCACGACAGACGCCAGTACGGCCCATGGGCGGCGGGCCCCTTCAGCCAGAGAGAGGCACGAAGGCGGCCCGGCCTCCCCCAGTCGGCCAGGGGCGTAGCCGGCCCCCAGAAGCCGGCTACTCCCCTCCCTCGAAACATGTGCCACATTAAGGAGACAAGACGAGGTAAGGCTACAGTGAGAGCCCTCGAGGCGGCACACTATAGCCACGCTTACCTCGACAAAGCCCTCGTCATTAGAGGCGAGGCTACAGTAAACAGCCGCCGACAAGACCCCCAGGCGGTGGGGCCGGCCTGTCAACCAAGAGGCCGGCAGCCGACGGGACACACTAGTCGGTGGGCCCCAACAGCCGGCAGAGAAGCCAGCGAGCGCAGACACTGACGACTGGGACCCGTGCCCAGCCGGATTACAATTGTACCCCCGGGGCACCCATGCAAAGGGTTGGCTTCTTAGAGTTACACACACACCATATAGAGAGGGAAGTGAGAGGTAGCCTTGTTCTTCTTCTCCCTTGAGCCCGACAGCTCTAGGAGCATTTGTAGCTACTCTTTCTGATCTAGCGATCATGCGGAGACCCCGCAGAGCAGGACTAGGGGTGTTATCTCCACGGAGAGCCCCGAACCTGGGTAAGATTCGCCGGCGTGCATGTCTTCGCCTCATCCCGTTTCCAGGCACCGGTGACGTCTTACTGGCTCCCACCATCATAAGCCACCCATTGGCATATGTCGCACCTACCACCCGACAATCGCGAAGACGTTCGACTACATCAACCACGTTACCTAACGCTTCCGCCTTTGGTCTACACTCTCCCCGCTCGTTGCTATGCTTCTCCTAGATAAATCTTGCATGATCGTAGGCAAAATTTTGAAATACTGCATTCCCCAACAGTGGCATCCGAGCCAGGTCTATGCATAGATGTTATATGCACGAGTAGAACACAAAGAGTTGTGGGTGATAATAGTCATACTGTTTACCAGCATGTCATACTTTGATTCGGCGGTATTGTTGGATGAAGCAGCCCAGACCGACATTACATGACCGCGTTCATGGGACTGGTTCTACCTCCGTGCTTTGCACACAGGTGGCTAGTGGGTGTCTGTTTCTCCAACTTTAGTTGAATTGAGTGTGACTACGCCCGTTCCTTATTGAAGGTTAAAACAGCACACTTGACGAAAAATCATTGTGGTTTTGATGCGTAGGTAAGAACGGTTCTTGCTAGAAGCCCGTAGCAGCCACGTAAAACTTGCAACAACAAAGTAGAGGATGTCTAACTTGTTTTCGCAGGGCTTGATGTGATGTGATATGGTCAAGACGTGATGATATATAATTTGTTGTATGAGATGATCATGTTTTGTAAAAGTTATCGGCAACTGGCAGGATCCATATGGTTGTCGCTTTATTGTATGAAATGCAATCGCCATGTAATTGCTTTACTTTATCACTAAGCGGTAGCGATAGTTGTAGAAGCAATAGCTGGCAAGATGACAATGATGCTTCGATGGAGATCAAGGTGTCAAGCCGCTGACGATGATGGTCATGACGGTGCTTTGGAGATGGAGATCAAAGGCAGAAGATGATGATGGCCATATCATATCACTTATTTTGATTGCATGTGATGTTTATCTTTTCTGCATCTTATTTTGCTTAGTACGGCGGTAGCATTATAAGATGATCTCTCACTAAAATTTCAAGGTATAAGTGTTCTCCTTGAGTATGCACCGTTGCGACAGTTCTTCGTGCTGAGACACCACGTGATGATCGGGTGTGATAAGCTCTACGTTCACATACAACGGGTGCAGGCCAGTTTTGCACACGCATAATACTCGGGTTAAACTTGACGAGCCTAGCATATGCAGATATGGCCTCGGTACACTGAGACCAAAAGGTCGAGCGTGAATCATATAGTAGATATGATCAACATAGTGACGTTCACCATTGAAAACTTCTCCATCTCACGTGATGATCGGACATGGTTTAGTTGACATGGATCACGTGATCATTTAGATGACTAGATGGATGTCTATCTAAGTGGGAGTTCTTAAGTAATATGATTAATTGAACTTTAATTTATCATGAACTTAGTCCTGATAGTATTTGCATAACTATGTTGTAGATCAATAGCTCGCGATGTAGCTCCCTGTTTATTTTTGATATGTTCCTAGAGAAAAACTATGTTGAGAGATGATAGTAGCAATGATGTGGACTAGGTCCGTGATCTGAGGATTATCCTCATTGCTGCACAGAAGTATTATGTCCTTGATGCACCGCTAGGTGACGAACCTATTGCAGGAGCAGATGCAGACGTTATGAACGTTTGGCAAGCTCGGTATGATGACTACTTGATAGTTTAGTGCACCATGCTTTACGACTTAGAACCAGGACATCAAAAACGTTTTGAACAACATGGAGCATATAAGATGTTCCAAGAGCTGAAATTTGTATTTCAGACCCATGCCCGAGTCGAGAGGTATGAGACCTCTGACAAGTATTTTGCCTACAAGATGGAGGAGAATAGCTCAACCAGTGAGCATATACTCGGAATGTCTGAGTACTACAATCGCTTGAATCAAGTGGGAGTTAATGTTCAAGATAAGATAATGATTGAAAAAGTTCTCTAGTCACTATCACCAAGTTACTAGAACTTCGTGATGAACTATAATATGCAAGGGATGAACAAGACAATTCCCGAGCTCTTCGCGATGCAGACATCAGCGAAGGTAGAAATGAAGAAAAGCATCAAGTGTTGATTGTTGACAAGACCACTAGTTTCAAGTAAAAGGGCAAGGGAAAGAAAGGGAACTTCAAGAATAAGGCAAGTAAGTTGCCACTCCCATGAAGAAGCCCAAAGCTAGACCCAATCCTGAAACTGAGTGCTTCTACTGCAAAGGAAATGGTCACTGGAAGTGGAACTGCCCTAGATACTTGGCGGATAAGAAGGATGGCAAAGTGAACAAAGGTATATTTGATATACATGTTACTAATGTGTACTTTACTAGTGTTTATAGCAACCCCTCAGTATTTGATACTGGCTAAGTTGCTAAGAGTAGTAACTCGAAACGGGAGTTGCAAAATAAACAGAGACTAGTTATGGGCGAGGTGATGATGTGAGTTGGAAGTGATTCCAAGGTTGATAAGATCACCATTGCACAATCCCTTTAACTTCGGGATTAGTGTTGAACCTAAAATAAATGTTATTTGGTGTTTGCATGAATATGATTGGATCATGTTTATTGCAATACGGTTATTCATTTAAGTCAAAGAATAATTGTTGTTCTATTTACATGAATAAAACCTTCAATGGTCATACACTCAATATAAATGGTTTATTGAATCTCGATCGTAGTGATACACATATTCATAATATTGAAGCCAAAAGATGGAAAGTTAATGATGATAATGCAACTTATATGTGGCACTGCCGTTTAGGTCATATTGGTGTAAAGTGCATGAAGAAACTCCATGTTGATGGACTTTTGGAATCACTTGATTATGAATCACTTGATGCTTGCGAACCATGCCTCATGGGCAAGATGACTAAGACTCCGTTCTCCGGAACAATGGAGCGAGCAACTGACTTATTGGAAATAATACATACTGATGTATGCGGTCCGATGAATGTTGAGGCTTGCGGTGGGTATCGTTATTTTCTGACCTTCATAGATGATTTGAGCAGATATAGGTATATCTACTTGATGAAACATAAGTCTGAAACATTTGAAAAGTTCAAAGAATTTCAGAGTGAAGTGGAAAATCATCGTAACAAGACAATAAAGTTTCTACGATCTGATCATGGAGATGAATATTTAAGTTATGAGTTTGGTCTTCATTTGAAACAATATGGAATAGTTTCGCAACTCACGCCACCTGGAACACCACAGCGTAATGGTATGTCCAAACATCGTAACCATACTCTATTAGATATGGTGCGATCTATGATGTCTCTTACTGATTTACCACTATCGTTTTGGGGTTATGCATTAGAGACAACTGCATTCACATTAAATAGGGCACCGTCTAAAAATCCGTTGAGATGACACCGTATGAACTGTGGTTTAGCTGGAAACATAAGCTGTCATTTCTTAAAGATTGGGGTTGCGATGCTTATGTGAAAAAGTTTCAGCCTGATAAGCTCAAACCCAAATTGGAGAAATGTGTCTTCATAGGATACCCAAAGGAGCCTGTTGGGTACACCTTCTATCACACATCTGAAGGCAAGATATTCCTTGCTAAGAATGGATCCTTTCTAGCGAAGGAGTTTCTCTCGAAAGAAGTGAGTGGGAGGAAAGTAGAACTTGATGAGGTAATTGTACCTGCTCCCTTATTGGAAAGTAGTTCATCACAGAAATCAGTTCGAGTGATTCCTACACCAATTAGTGAGGAAGCTAATGATGATGATCATGAAACTTCTCATCAAGCTACTACCGAACCTCGTAGGTCAACCAGCGTAAGTTCCGCACCAGAGTGGTATGGTAATCCTGTTCTGGAAGTCATGTTACTGGACCATGACGAACCTACGAACTATGAGGAAGCGATGATGAGCCCAGATTCTGCGAAATGGCTTAAGGCCATGAAATATGAGATGGGATCCATGTATGAGAACAAAGTATGGACTTTGATTGACTTGCCTGATGATCGGCGAGCCATTGAGATTAAATGGATCTTCAAGAGGAAGACAGACGCTGATAGTAGTGTTACTATCTACAAAGCTCGAATTGTCGCAAAAAGGTTTTTCGACAAGTTCAAGGTGTTGACTACGATGAGACCCTCTCACCCGTAGCGATGCTTAAGTCCGTCTGAATCATGTTAGCAATTGTCGCATTTTATGATTATGAAATTTGGCAAATGGATGTCAAAACTGCATTCCTTAATGGATACACTACTGCAGGATGCTGCTAACGCGACATTACGATCAGAGACCCTTTGAGAAACTGTGTGCGATGCCATAATCGCAAACGGTGTTGTATGAAAACCGTCAGAAATGTGTAAAACGTTTGCGATGACGAATGCATCAAACATGGTTCAGGTTGTAGTTGCATATGCGATGAAGGGCATACGGTTTAGTTCAATGAACTGTTTGCGATGAGGAGGAACAAAAGAAACGGGCAGCCAGATGGAGGCGTGTGCGATACATAGCATACGGTTCACTCGGATGAATTGTTTGTGATTAGGCAACACAAAAGAAACGGTCAGCCAGATCAAAGGTGTGTGTGATATACGGCATGCGGTTCACTCGGATGAACTGCGTTGAGACATGAGAACAGAAACGGTTCAACTTAACAAGATGTGTGTGATACGCGGCAAACAGGTCTGTAATCAGAAATGTGTCTGAAGAGCGATAAGAACATAGATGGTTGCTGCTAATAAGACGTGTGTGTTGTGAGCAAACGATTGCTGGTATACAATTGTGAGTAATTGATGAAAACATCACCGACGGGTTCCATTGTTTAGTCCGTGTGCGATGTGATTTTCTTTGTCCGCACACCATCTATGCTCTGTCTACAGAGCATCAACATATATACTTAAAAAGACAGCATTGCATTACCAAATTAAGCATACAATTACACAAGTGACTACACACATAACATTTGCACACACCAAAGTAAGCAATTACATGCATACTAAAGTAGGAGAAACGAGGATCTAATCATCTACTTATTGTTGCGTTGCCATTGCTCTGCTTCCGGCTGGATCCCTGGCCGTTTTGGGGAAGGAGGGACTTCCTCATGTCAACGATCCGCCGGTACATGTCATAGCTCGTGTACGCCTCCTTGGCCGCGTACACGACGTGAGCTTTTTCGAGTTTCTCCATCCATGCCGAGTGCCAGGCATGCTTGTCCTTGTTGCACGAATCCTTCATGTCTCTGTAGTAGGGGTCGATGATGGCCTCGGCAAGGTGAACCAGTGAGTCCTTCTCATGCTCCTTGCTGCCCCAGATCTTGTATTGGCCCTGGATGTCGATAAGATTCTGGCAGGCGATGCCCGAACTCTCGAGCGCCTTTACATCATTGGTGATGTCCACCGTAGCGAACATGTAGTGGGGGCTGTTGACAAACCTGGCGAAACGCTCGCAAGACCTTGTGGCCAGGCAGTAGTGGTAGACGAGGACATGGTGGCGCACGCACATCTGGGCGACGGCGACCTTGGGACGAGACCCGGCACGAGCGCGGGTGTACTCGAGGTTGAACCTGACCACCTTGTACTTCTCCTCGGCAAGCAACAACTACATGATGTGGATGGAGTGCTCCGCCCAGACCGGGTCGTTGGTGTACACCACCGAGAGGTCCATGAACCTTCTGTGGGAGTCCACCACGGCACGCATGGTGAACTGCTGCTCATCGTTGGCAGCCGCTCGGAGCGCCATTGGAGCCGCGCAGGATACCCTCTAAGAATTTCTCGTGGTGGGTGTGCTTCTTGCAATGGTGGAGCGCGATCAAAAGGTTGAAGCGACACAAGGGTAGGTTAAATGGCCGCTGTAATAATAAATGGGGGCCGACCAGCCTGTAACCGTCACGTCTTGTCACGGCGTTCATAGCGGAGGATTCCAGAATCCAGTGCACGCTTGACAACACCGCACCCCAGGCGTGGACACTCGAGTGCAATAATTAATTCTGCGCTCTACAGTGCACACAGTGGAAGAAACCAATGGTGTGCAATAATGTCGAAGATCGCAGTCGAGTTAGCTATACAGATCATGTGCTGTGAGATTGACAAGGTAAACTGATTCGAGAATGGTTAATAAAATCTAAGACCATTGCATATTAAGGTCAAAATAGTGCTAGCAATATACGAGTCTCATACGATGCCATTTCAACAATTGTACCACAAAAGCTCGAAATGTTACAAGGTTCAAATTCCAGAGTTATATGGCTCAAATTCGAAGATTACAAGGTTCAAACTGATATTAGAAATGAAATTCAGCTCATTAGCTGCAAACGCTCACGCTGATACGCTGAACATGGATATCAGAGAGGTTCAAACTAATATCACCGCTTCTAAGTCTGGCTTCGAAACCTCACAATTTTTGCAAAGGGGTCAGCCACTGAGAAGTCATGTATGGGGTTGACTCGATGACTTCCGATTACTCTGTCATCTGAAGTTCCAAAATGAAATTTAGCATTTTTGGAGACTACTCCATTCTGCCCCAAGTGCCGGCGCTAATCAACACACCATTCATTTTTGCGAAATAAATGTTGGGAAAACCTCATTTCCTTCAGCACCCTTGCTTTGAGAACAAAGAACCTGGCGAATATAATCTCCGGTAAGTTCCCTTGGTAGGAGTTCAAAGTAATTTCTAAGAGATGCAGATCTAGGCATTCGACGTGATTGTTATATTGTATCACATTATCCACCACTGGGCCTAATCTTATCTACAAAAGAAGAAAATGTGTTAGTGCCTACATGCAGTTTTGAACATTACTACAGGACTAGCTATTTGGTTTGCAGGATTTGTAAAATGCACTAACATGCCATCTTCGATATGACATGATTAACATGGGCATTTGATTACATTCTAGAAAAATGTAGCCTTCTTCACAGGAGGTTGGAGTGGATGAAAAGTTCCCTATGAAAACTAGTACAGATGAATCCAAAGGAGAAATGCTTATTGATTGTAACCATATGGATCAAGCAACCAATATGGGGGGGCATGTATGTACTGAAATCCTCCAAAAGAACCTTCCGAAATCGTAGTGCATTGTCATTGTAAACTTGGAAAAAGGTGTCACAAATTGAACTCCCTTATGGTTAACATTTAACAGGAAAGGAACATCAACTCGATATATAGCTTCTCCAGGCACGGAAAGCATCTCAGGAAACTGACAACTTGCTCTAGGTTGGGCCCGATAGATTCTAGTGCCAAGACCTTCACTGTGCGCAATTTCGGGGTCAAGCTTGTCGGAATCATTTTCTGAATGACAGACGAACAAACATCTTCAAAATTAGAAATAATGTTAATTTGTAGAAGGAGAGGTAGAAGGCGGCTGTTGTACCTGAACGGGTGTGGATCCAATAACAAGTTCGGAGAATTGGTCAGACGAGTAGCCCACCACTGTCAATTTCGGGGCAGAAATGACATTGATTCTTGTTGGACCTTCTTGATCAACTACAAGTAATCTCTCAAGTGCAGGTGTGTCCTCGATGACCATACCGTGGTCCACCTTTTGTGATGTCTTCTTGTCGCACCAGCAACACACAGAAATAGTCCGGAGAGTCATGGAGGTGATGTGGAAGGTACTCCACCCATTGATCGCCTGAAGACGAAGGTACTCGAGTGCAGTACAGCCATGGAGCAGGCGCTCCATGTCACCCTTTGAGAGGCAGACAGCGACGAGCTCGAGGTGCTTCAGTCATGGTAGAATAAGAGCGGGCGCGTCATTAAGGGGCGGGAAATGGCAGTTCCTGAACTTGGCGACGTGCAGCGTGGGCGCGAGGCGGAGTGCGGACGTTGGCAGCGACCGCATATGCCCATCATCAAAAGTGAGCTCCTCGAGCTGATCTGGGGCGGGGGATCAGAACCAGTCGTCAAGCTTGGCTCGGTCCTTATCGTTGGAACGGAACTTGCCTATTCTAAGGCCTTTGGTTGGGCCAAGGTGACTGCAGAGGATCTTGGAGAACGCATCCAAGCTTTTGCGATAGCCATGGCAGAGCTCGTGGGTGTCGATGAGGTCGAGAGGGCTGGAGTTCCATAGGGGGTGCCGCCGCCGGGAAAGGAGGGTTGTCCGCTCCCCATATTTGATTGGGAGGAGGGAGATGTTGACTCTCAACATATCATCGGGGAGGCTGTTGATTAAGTCTAGGCCTGCTGGAGTCGCTTGCGGTTCTAGCTCGCCCCGCCTCTGCTTGTTGGCAGCCCCGTTCTCCACCTCCGGAGTCTCCTTGCCAGTGGCGCTTTCTGATAGAAATGGGAGTACATGGAATATTTAGTTAAAATAGGGCAATAGAAAAGTGTATTGGTAACTAGAAGTTATTAGGTAGGAATATAGTAAGATAAGGGAATAACAATTGGTTGCTTAAATACTACACAATTCATTTGACATTGCTGGGTAATTCAACATATGCAGATAGTTGAAATGAAAACTTACTTCGAACAAAGTCTGGACGGATGATTTTGTCGGGGAAGTTAGCATATATCTCATGACCAGGCCCTTCTATGTGCAGTGCAATTTTAGTGCCAACTTTCAGTACATAAAACTTTGCAATTTCATTCCAAACGCCAGTGCCAAAATAGGAGTCACCACATTCATCAAGTCTTACAGTAGCAACGATTGTAAATCCATGGTTTGTGCGCAGTATGACATTCGTGGAGCCTTGATGTATGTAAAGGGAAAAATTGTGCACTACATAATCTGTTGCATAGCGAGGGATCTCCTGCAAAAAATGGTAGCGTTGTTAAAGAAAATATGGTAACATGCAAATATGGGCCCAAATTGAAAGAATTGTACAACAGTTGAAATCGAAGGACAAAAGTCTATAATTAAACAGATAGGGTAAACATGATGGAAATATGAGAGTAATCGAAAGAACAATACATCATTAATTTGTCTAATGTAGAAAGAAGAGGGGGAAAAATCCCCTTTGAAGTATATGGTGCATGTGGCACCTTTTATCCAAATGTAGCAATATTTACAATATGTCCAGGAAAGTAGGCCATGCCAACCAATTTAAGGTGAGATTGAACATACCGCGCGCGTCCTCAAGTTATCTAGTACGATGATATGGAATCTCTAGCGGTGGTCGCCAAGTCCTGAAGTATCGGCGCACTGTACATACTATGAATGAAAGAAAACCCTCAAATCATCTTGAATAAAAATAAATTCATGGCGATTTTCACCGGGTGATTAAAGGAGGCCGATGAACTGGGATAAGAGATGAGATAATATCTCATTAAATTAGTTACCTTGTCGTCCATGAGCCCTCAGTACGGCAGATTCCCCACCGCGAGCAGCGTCGAGAATGTCGATGGCGATAGGCGGCGGCAAGCGGAAGTGGCGAAATGCGGTGGGCTTTGCCGGCAGCCTGGCGGCGGCCGCAGGCGTCGAGCTAAGTGTTTACTGCCGCGATAGGCGGTGCCATGGCATAGACGCGGAGGAGCTTGTGCAAGTGTGAATGGGGAACGTACCGGAGGGGCCGAGGTGGGTGGCGGGCGGGGTGAGGGTTTTTGTGACGTGCAGATGGTGAGGGTTTTCTTTTTTCTTTTTTGAATTGGGTGGTGAGGGTTTTCTGTCCCACAAAGAATTTTGGGGGCAACGGTTTGCTAGAGCGAACCGTGTGTGATTGACGAAGCAAGCAAAATGATAGTCATTGCACACGGTTCCAATTTTGGGAACCGTGTGTGATTGACATACTACCTCCTTCCTGGTTTATTGGTCCCCCGTTGTAATTTTTACCAAAATTTGGAAAATATTTAGCATACTCAGACATAGATAATAAGCATACACGTACATAAGCATAGTTCAACCATAAGTACATAGTTCAACCGTCATTAAGCATACTCAAGCGTACATAGTTCGATCCATCCCACATCTCATCTCACATGCGGCTGGCATGATCCTGAAGCTTCTCCAGGTACTCGGCGTACGCGTCGTGCGCCACCGTACGAGAATACTTCTGCTTGAAGGAGCCAACGGCCCGTCCTCTTGCATGCGCAAGAACACTTAGATACGCGTCATGAATCTTGTGGTTGCAAAATGGGCATCCATAGCCGTCGTTCTAGGTCCTAATACGCCTGTTGTGCATTCCTGCGTAAAGTTCCCTCAGGATTCGCCTCTTGTACCTCCTCTGGGCATCTTCGTCCTCGCTGTCCACATCGTTAGACAGCACATATACATATGGTAAAACAAATTTGGCATCAAATCACTGTTTACATGCCGTGAAGTAGGATTAGGAATTGATGGCAATTTATTTATACATATTCAGAGATTATGGTTCGATTTTTAAGCACAGTCATCTATGTATAGACCAATATTGAAGAAAATAATGGCACAAACATATGTAGGTCATTTAAAATCAATTGTCAAGTCCTGGTTAGGAATTATTAGCACGAACACTAACCCTAGTCGGATTACTAGCAGAAATCATTTGCACAGATGAAACAACTAATCACTTATCACCTGTACCATTCAAACAAACAATACACTACACGGATCTAACGAAACTTACTCAGATTTCATGGATTGGGAGAACATAACCACATGATTTCTATTCCAAAAAGGGGGAGGCAGGAGTAACCAGAGAAACCCTACGATCTATTTGACACATAAATGGGTATAGATGACTAACCAGTTGTCCGTCGTCGTCGGAGTTGTCGCCGGAGTGGTCGTCGGAGTCGTCGCCGGAGTGGTCGTCGGAGTCGGTGTGGAACTCCACCTCCGGCTGTGGAAGCTCGACGCCATCGACGATGTCAGGGTGCAGCGATAACTCGCTGGCGGTGACGGCAACCTCTGTCTCCATCTCCACGCCGTGCTCCGGTGCTTTAGCAGCCCCGGCGTCGCCACTCCCTCCGATGGGGCGCTTCGGCGGCATCCTCATACACTGACGGCTTTGAGGACTGAGAGCGGCGTCGAGGTTGCAAGTGGAGAGAGAGGATTGTGTGTGCGTAGCGAGGATGGGGGTGCGGCCGTTCCGGAGCACCATTAATATGGAGTAATGGGAGTTGTGGGAGAGAGGCGGGCGGCGGTCAAACCGATGGCTCGCCTCCCGGTGAGCCTGCGCACCAGACTGCTGGCATGCCTACCAAAGTTTCACACAGCTATTCGCACGCCTCCCGATGACACTGCGCAGCGAGCACGCCTCCGTCAATTCACACACCTGCACGCACGCCTCCCCGTCTGCCTGCGCGGTGGACTGCTCGCATGCATCCCGTCAACTCATGCCTGCTCGCACGCCACACGGGTCGCGCGGCGGTACGTATATTGTTTTTCTATTTGGATGATTAATGCTGCCGCTTTATTGCTTAACCGAAGCATGGCACGTATCCATTGTTGGTCTAACGCTCACGCTCACGGTTTGGGATATTGGTTCCCAATTATTAATAATCTCCCGTCTGTAATTAGATAAAGATTACATCAAAACTGGTCTCAAATTTGACAAAAAAAGTACAATGCCACTTTGTATTGGTGTCCATATGACAACACGATAAGTTTCGTGAACTTCAAATAAGTTTTGGATGTACTAGAATTTAAAAATCAAGATTTTCAATGTTTTAAATTTGTTGCACGGGGAGTAAACATGCACCCAGTGAGACACATGTGTTTTTGCAATCCATTTAGGTGCACTGTCATGTGTGCATGTAGCTCAAGTTTGATCTTTGCACATTATACCCATAGAAAATCAATCAATCAATGTACTAAAACGTCTTAATGATCTCTATGAATTTTTTGAAATTAAAATGTCCCTCCTTTGGTAACATGTATGTTCACCGCGGGATAATTAATTCAACATGCACCGTAGTTGCGGTGGATTCGCGGTGTGTGTGTGGGTGTGTGCGTCTGGGGGTGGTGGGTGGCTCGCAGTACGCTACGAGTTGTGAGCCACCGTGTGGGTTGGCCGTTTTGTTAGGCAGGCTGGTGCCACATTAGAGTCATGAAATCATTATTTAAAACATTACACAAGCCTTTCATACATAAATGTTTTGGCCACATGCAGTCGATGGTTGTCCTACACGACAATCCATACTCGCGTGTGACGCTTTCTGTGGGCCCGTGAGGTCGTCGTCCATCACTTTGACGAACAGCCGCAGTGAGGTTAATTTGACCAGCAAGGTATAATCTTTTTGTTTGTGTGATGGTGGTATATAGTACACGCCGAAGAGGTGGGAGGGGACTAGCATATATACTATACGTATGCGTTCGTGAACAAGTACACCTCACTCAGTTTCGGGACTTTTTGGTTACCGAGGCACGTGCCACATCAAAATTGTGAAATTAGTTATTCAAACATCACACAACACCTTTTTGGGCCACATGCATATATATCCTAGCTAGGACACTCACGTGTGACGCTTCCATCTGTAGGCCCACGAGGCCATCGTCGATGCATGCATGCATGCATCACTTTGACCTACATCGGGAGAGGTTAATTAATTTCACCATCGATGAGGATTCTTTTGGGTTGTACATATATTACGGTAGGAGCATATAGTATGCGGTGAAGAGGGGGGAAGGCGACCATCATATGTAGTACGCTTGATATGAACCTCGCTCTCTGTGGGTGCATGGTTTACGGTTTTCGAGGCATGTGGCACATCAAAGTTGTGCATTTTGGGTATTCAAGATATATATGTTTGGCCCACATGCAAAGCGGTGGTGGTTGTCCTCTCGCACCCACTTAAGCGGTTATCAGCGATATCGATGCTTTCCATCTGTGGGCCCGCTTGGTCCATCACTTCTTTTTGCCTGACAACAAGAGAGGTTAATTTGACTTAGGAGGCGATTATTATTTTTGCTCTGGGCTGACATGCATGATACACTTTGAGCACACACATATGCATGTGTACGCATGAATCCCTCCCATCGAGTCGAAGTGGCTAGTAAAACGACACCATCATGAACCGATCTCGCTCTGTGTGGGGAGCTAGTGTACGATTTTTGACACACGCGCCAGATCAATGTTGTGTATTCAAACATGCATGCACGCATCACCTCCATACATATGCATGTAGTGGTTGCCTTCGAATGATACACTCCCTCGCGTGGTTATCGGCGATAAGACTATATATTTGTGCGCCCGCATGGACATCCATGACCACCTTGACCAATAACAAGATAGGTCATGGTGAGATTCAGACCTAATTAAGTTTGAGCGCATATACTATGCACACATGCATGCTTATATGAATCCCCGTCGTTGGCTTGAAGTGTGGTGTAACATACATATGCATCGTCAACCTAACCCTCACTCAGTGTGGGGATTTCTAGTTCGAAATCACGGTGCCACATCAAATTTGTTCATTGTTACTCAAAAACACACCTCTCCATACATATGTTTGGGCCACACGCATGCAGTGGTTGTCTTCGGGGACTAGCTACTTGTGTGATTATTGACGAGCTAGCCCATCTCCAGGGTCGCATGGACGGACATCACTTTGACCAACAACAAGAGAGAGGTTGTACGACCAAGGTGGATTATTCTTGGTCCGTTTTACGATCCATCTTGGTGAGATATATGCCTCTCTGGCCCGCCGACT